>NC_042966.1:45480022-45555011 GCF_901001165.1 Salmo trutta | reverse complement strand
CCCCTCTCTACCTTCCTCTCTCCCCTCTCTACCTTCCTCTCTCCGCTCTCTCTACCTTCCTCTCTCCCCTCTCTACCTTACTCTCTCCCCCCTCTCTACCTTCCTCTCTTCCCCCTCTCTACCTTCCTCTCTCCCCCCTCTCTACCTTCCTCTCTCCCCCCTAGCTACCTTCCTCTCTCCCCCTCTCCACATTCCTCTCCCCTCATTAGATCTGCCCTGGCCTCCAGCAGGCTTTGGCAGTGGCAAAATATACACACTGCTGTTGCAGCACACTAATCTTTTAAAAAGGGCGTATTTGAGCATGTGCCAGGCAGGCCCAGGGCAACAGGCCAACTATTTCTCATCTGAAGCGCTGGCCTGGAGTTGACCTAACTGCTGCTGGAGTCCTGAGAGGAGGGAAAATAACACTGGCAGGGAGGGAGGGAGGGGGGAGGGAGGGAGGAAGGGGGAGATGCAGGAGGGCCAGAGAAGAGGGAGGGAGGGAGGGAGGGAGGGAGGGAGGGAGGGAGGGAGGGAGGGAGGGAGGGAGGGAGGGGGAGATGCAGGAGGGCCAGAGAAGAGGAAGGGTGGAGGGAGGGATAGGAGGAAGGGAGGGAGGAAGGGGGGGAGGGAGGGAGGGGGAGATGCAGGAGGGCCAGAGAAGAGGGAGGGAGGGAGGGAGGGAGGGAGGGAGGGGGAGATGCAGGAGGGCCAGAGAAGAGGGAGGGAGGGAGGGAGGGAGGGAGGGAGGGGGAGATGCAGGAGGGCCAGAGAAGAGGGAGGGAAGGAGGGAGGGAGGGAGGGCGTCAGCACATTTCATTTGCTTCGGCCTCTTTCAAACGTTACTTTCCTCCTCCTACGTCTCCTGCTCTCCCCATCCCCCTGGCCCACTCCCTGCCTCTCTCCCCTGCCTGTCTGTCTCCCTGCCTCTCTCCCCTGCCTGTCTGTCTCCCTGCCTCTCTTTCCTGCCTGTCTGTCTCCCTGCCTCTCTCCCCTGCCTGTCTGTCTCCCTGCCTCTCTCCCCTGCCTGTCTGTCTCCCTGCCTCTCTCCCCTGCCTGTCTGTCTCCCTGCCTCTCTCCCCTGCCTGTCTGTCTCCCTGCCTCTCTCCCCTGCCTGTCTGTCTCCCTGCCTGTCTGTCTCACTGCCTCTCTCCCCTGCCTGTCTGTCTCCCTGCCTGTCTGTCTCCCTGCCTCTCTCCCCTGCCTGTCTGTCTCCCTGCCTCTCTCCCCTGCCTGTCTGTCTCCCTGCCTGTCTGTCTCCCTGCCTCTCTCCCCTGCCTGTCTGTCTCCCTGCCTGTCTGTCTCCCTGCCCCTCTTCCCTTCCTGTCTGTCTCCCTGCCTCTCTTCCCTGTTTGTCTGTCTCCCTGCCTCTCTCCCCTGCCTGTCTGTCTCCCTGCCTGTCTGTCTCCCTGCCCCTCTTCCCTTCCTGTCTGTCTCCCTGCCTCTCTTCCCTGTATGTCTTTCTCCCTGCCTCTCTTCCCTTCCTGTCTGTCTCCCTGCCTCTCTCCCCTGCCTGTCTGTCTCCCTGCCTGTCTGTCTCCCTGCCCCTCTTCCCTTCCTGTCTGTCTCCCTGCCTCTCTTCCCTGTATGTCTTTCTCCCTGCCTCTCTTCCCTTCCTGTCTGTCTCCCTGCCTCTCTTCCCTGTGTGTCTGTCTCCCTGCCTCTCTCCCCTTCCTGTCTGTCTCCCTGCCTCTCTTTCCTGCCTGTCTGTCTCCCTGCCTCTCTTCCCTGTGTGTCTGTCTCCCTGCCTCTCTCCCCTTACTGTCTGTCTCCCTGCCTCTCTCCCCTTCCTGTCTGTCTGTCTCCCTGCCTCTTCTCCCTTCCTGTCTGTCTGTCTCCCTGCCTCTTCTCCCTTCCTGTCTGTCTCCCTGCCTCTCTCCCCTTCCTCCCTGCCTCTCTTTCCTGCCTGTCTGTCTCCCTGCCTCTCTTCCCTGTGTGTCTGTCTCCCTGCCTCTCTCCCCTGCCTGTCTGTCTCCCTGCCTGTCTGTCTCCCTGCCCCTCTTCCCTTCCTGTCTGTCTCCCTGCCTCTCTTCCCTGTATGTCTTTCTCCCTGCCTCTCTTCCCTTCCTGTCTGTCTCCCTGCCTCTCTCCCCTGCCTGCCTCTCTCCCCTGCCTGTCTGTCTCCCTGCCTCTCTCCCCTGCCTGTCTGTCTCCCTGCCTCTCTCCCCTGCCTGTCTGTCTCCCTGCCTGTCTGTCTCCCTGCCTCTCTCCCCTGCCTGTCTGTCTCCCTGCCTCTCTCCCCTGCCTGTCTGTCTCCCTGCCTCTCTCCCCTGCCTGTCTGTCTCCCTGCCTCTCTCCCCTGCCTGTCTGTCTCCCTGCCTGTCTGTCTCCCCGCCTCTTTCCCCTGCCTGTCTGTCTCCCTGCCTCTCTCCCCTGCCTGTCTGTCTCCCTGCCTCTCTTTCCTGCCTGTCTGTCTCCCTGCCTCTCTCCCCTGCCTGTCTGTCTCCCTGCCTCTCTCCCCTGCCTGTCTGTCTCCCTGCCTCTCTCCCCTGCCTGTCTGTCTCCCTGCCTCTCTCCCCTGCCTGTCTGTCTCCCTGCCTCTCTCCCCTGCCTTTCTGTCTCCCTGCCTCTCTCCCCTGCCTATCTGTCTCCCTGCCTCTCTCCCCTGCCTGTCTGTCTCCCTGCCTCTCTCCCCTGTCTGTCTGTCTCCCTGCCTCTCTCCCCTGCCTGTCTGTCTCCCTGCCTCTCTCCCCTGTCTGTCTGTCTCCCTGCCTCTCTCCCTGCCTGTCTGTCTCCCTGCCTCTCTCCCCTGCCTGTCTGTCTCCCTGCCTCTCTCCCCTGCCTGTCTGTCTCCCTGCCTGTCTGTCTCCCTGCCTCTCTCCCCTGCCTGTCTGTCTCCCTGCCTCTCTCCCCTGCCTGTCTTTCTCCCTGCCTGTCTGTCTCCCTGCATCTCTCCCCTGCCTGTCTGTCTCCCTGCCTGTCTGTCTCCCTGCCCCTCTTCCCTTCCTGTCTATCTCCCTGCCTCTCTTCCCTGTGTGTCTGTCTCCCTGCCTCTCTCCCCTGCCTGTCTGTCTCCCTGCCTGTCTGTCTCCCTGCCCCTCTTCCCTTCCTGTCTGTCTCCCTGCCTCTCTTCCCTGTATGTCTTTCTCCCTGCTTCTCTTCCCTTCCCTTCCTGTCTGTCTCCCTGCCTCTCTTTCCTGCCTGTCTGTCTCCCTGCCTCTCTTCCCTGTATGTCTGGCTCCCTGCCTCTCTCCCCTTCCTGTCTGTCTCCCTGCCTCTCTTTCCTGCCTGTCTGTCTCCCTGCCTCTCTTCCCTGTGTGTCTGTCTCCCTGCCTCTCTCCCCTTACCGTCTGTCTCCCTGCCTCTCTCCCCTTCCTGTCTGTCTGTCTCCCTGCCTCTTCTCCCTTCCTGTCTGTCTCCCTGCCTCTCTCCCCTTCCTCCCTGCCTCTCTTTCCTGCCTGTCTGTCTCCCTGCCTCTCTTCCCTGTGTGTCTGTCTCCCTGCCTCTCTCCCCTGCCTGTCTGTCTCCCTGCCCCTCTTCCCTTCCTGTCTGTCTCCCTGCCTCTCTTCCCTGTATGTCTTTCTCCCTGCCTCTCTTCCCTTCCTGTCTGTCTCCCTGCCTCTCTTTCCTGCCTGTCTGTCTCCCTGCCTCTCTTCCCTGTGTGTCTGTCTCCCTGCCTCTCTCCCCTGCCTGTCTGTCTCCCTGCCTGTCTGTCTCCCTGCCCCTCTTCCCTTCCTGTCTGTCTCCCTGCCTCTCTTCCCTGTATGTCTTTCTCCCTGCCTCTCTTCCCTTCCTGTCTGTCTCCCTGCCTCTCTTTCCTGCCTGTCTGTCTCCCTGCCTCTCTTCCCTGTGTGTCTGTCTCCCTGCCTCTCTCCCCTTCCTGTCTGTCTCCCTGCCTCTCTTTTCTGCCTGTCTGTCTCCCTGCCTCTCTTCCCTGTGTGTCTGTCTCCCTGCCTCTCTCCCCTTCCTGTCTGTCTCCCTGCCTCTCTCCCCTTCCTGTCTGTCTCCCTGCCTCTCTCCCCTTCCTGTCTGTCTGTCTCCCTGCCTCTTCTCCCTTCCTGTCTGTCTCCCTGCCTCTCTCCCCTTCCTGTCTGTCTCCCTGCCTCTCTTTCCTGCCTGTCTGTCTCCCTTCCTCTCTTCCCTGTATTTCTGTTAAACCTGCTTGTTGTTTTTTCTAAGGATGACTGATCGATTGAGAAGCATTAAGGCCCCTTCTGAGTGTCTACTGAGGCATTAAGGACCCTTCTGAGTGTCTACTGAGGCATTAAGGCTCCTTCTGAGTGTCTACTGAGGCATTAAGGCTCCTTCTGAGTGTCTACTGAGACATTAAGGCTCCTTCTGAGTGTCTACTGAGACATTAAGGCTCCTTCTGAGTGTCTACTGAGGCATTAAGGCTCCTTCTGAGTGTCTACTGAGACATTAAGGCTCCTTCTGAGTGTCTACTGAGACATTAAGGCCCCAGACGTGACACCATGAACAGACGCTGCTAGACAGGTAGTAATGTGTCTCCCAGCACCATGAACAGACGCTGCTAGACAGGTGGTAATGTGGCTGCTAGACAGGTGGTAATGTGTCTACCAGCACCATGAACAGACGCTGCTAGACAGGTGGTAATGTGGCTTCTAGACAGGTGGTAATGTGTCTACCAGCACCATGAACAGACGCTGCTAGACAGGTGGTAATGTGGCTCCCAGCACCATGAACAGACGCTGCTAGACAGGTGGTTTATGTGGCTGCTAGACAGGTGGTAATGTGGCTGCTAGACAGGTGGTAATGTGGCTCCCAGCACCATGAACACTGACCAATCACTCTTAAAGTTGTGACCCTCTAAGGCTTCTTAACAGCTTCGACCCCCAAGCCATGAGACTCCTGAACATCTAATCAAAGGGCTACCCAGACCCCTCTTTTACTCTGCTGCTACTCTCTGTTTATTATCTATGTACTGTCACTTTAACTCTACCTACATGTAGATATTACCTCAATTACATCAACTAACATAGGGCAGAGGCAGAGACAGAGTCAGTAGGGTAGAGGCAGAGACAGAGTCAGTAGGGTAGAGGGAGACAGACAGAGTCAGTAGGGTAGAGGCAGAGACAGAGTCAGTAGGGTAGAGGGAGACAGACAGAGTCAGTAGGGTAGAGGCAGAGAGATACAGAGTCAGTAGGGTAGAGGGAGACAGACAGAGTCAGTAGGGCAGAGGCAGAGACAGAGTCAGTAGGGTAGAGGCAGAGACAGAGTCAGTAGGGTAGAGGGAGACAGACAGACAGAGTCAGTAGGGTAGAGGGAGACAGACAGAGACAGTAGGGTAGAGGGAGACAGACAGACAGAGTGAGTAGGGTAGAGGGAGACAGACAGACAGAGTCAGTAGGGTAGAGGGAGACAGACAGACAGAGTCAGTAGGGTAGAGGGAGACAGACAGAGTCGTCTGCTGAGGCAGCATTAACATTCAATGAAGTAGCTCTCTGATTTGGTTCTGGATGAGAGAGAGAGGAAGATCGAGGGAGAGAGAGGAAGAGCGAGGGAGAGAGAAAATGATTTTGTTCTGGATGAGAGAGCGAGGGAGAGCGAGGGAGAGAGAGAACGATTTGGTTCTGGATGAGAGAGAGAGGGAGAGTGAGGGAGAGAGAGAATGATTTGGTTCTGGATGAGAGAGAGGAAGAGTGAGGGAGAGTGAGGGAGGGAGAGTGAGGGAGAGAGAGGGAGAGAGAGGAAGAGCGAGGGAGAGAGAGAATGATTTGGTTCTGGATGAGAGAGAGAGGGAGAGCGAGGGAGAGAGAGAACGATTTGGTTCTGGATGAGAGAGAGAGGGAGAGAGAGGGAGAGAGAGAATGATTTGGTTCTGGATGAGAGAGAGGAAGAGTGAGGGAGAGTGAGGGAGAGAGAGGAAGAGTGAGGGAGAGAGAGGAAGAGCGAGGGAGAGAGAGAATGATTTGGTTCTGGATGAGAGAGAGAGGGAGAGCGAGGGAGAGGGAGGAAGAGTGAGGGAGAGAGAGGAAGAGCGAGGGAGAGAGAGGAAGAGCGAGGGAGAGAGAGAATGATTTGGTTCTGGATGAGAGAGAGAGGGAGAGCGAGGGAGAGAGAGGAAGAGCGAGGGAGAGTCAGACGGAACAACTATGGATCATTATCCACTGCAGCCTGCAGCGTGATGCCACAGCTCCCCCTGGAGGTCGTCTATGGTAATCACACTGACTACATCGACACAAACCAAAACATTATCATAAATAGACTGTGGAAAATTCAGACAGGAGGTTTTAATACCCTGGTACCACTGTAGACAGGGGCCAGGTTGGCCTGCAGTGTTAATACTCTGGTACCACTGTAGACAGGGGCCAGGTTGGCCTGCAGTGTTAATACCCTGGTACCACTGTAGACAGGGGCCAGGTTGGCCTGCAGTGTTAATACCCTGGGTACCACTGTAGACAGGGGCCAGGTTGGCCTGCAGTGTTAATACCCTGGTACCACTGTAGACAGGGGCCAGGTTGGCCTGCAGTGTTAATACCCTGGGTACCACTGTAGACAGGGGCCAGGTTGGCCTGCAGTGTTAATACCCTGGTACCACTGTAGACAGGGGCCAGGTTGGCCTGCAGTGTTAATACCACGGGTACCACTGTAGACAGGGGCCAGGTTGGCCTGCAGTGTTAATACCCTGGTACCACTGTAGACAGGGGCCAGGTTGGCCTGCAGTGTTAATACCCTGGTACCACTGTAGACAGGGGCCAGGTTGGCCTGCAGTGTTAATACCCTGGTACCACTGTAGACATTAACTTACGGTGGAGTGAAAAAGTATGTGAACCCTTTTGAATTATCTGGATTTCTGCATAAATTGGTCATCAAATTTGATCTGATCTTCATCTAAGTCACAACAATAGACAAACACAGTCTGATTAAACTAATAACACACAAATTATTGTATTTTTCCTGTCTATATTGAATACATAATTAAACATTCACTGTGTTTGTTGGAAAAAGTATTTGAACCCTTAGGCTAATGACTTCTCCAAAAGCTAATTGGAGTCAGGAGTCAACTAACCTGGAGTCCAATCAATGAGACGAGATTAGAGATGTTGGTTAGAGCTGCCTTGCCCTATAAAAAACACTCACAAAATGTGAGTTTGCTATTCACAAGAAGAATTGCCTGATGTGAACAATGCCTTGAACAAAAGAGATCTCAGAAGACATGTTGACATGCATAAAGCTGGAAAGGGTTACAAAAGTATCTCTAAAAGCCTTGATGTTCATCAGTCCACGATAAGACAAATTGTCTATAAATGCAGAAAGTTCAGCACTGTTGCTACTCTCCCTAGGAGTGGCCATCCTGCAAAGATGACTGCAATAGTACAATGCAGAATACTCAATGAGGTTAAGAAGAATCCTAGAGTGTCAGCTAAAGACTTACAGAAATCTCTGGATCATGCTAACATCTCTGTTGACGAGTCTTCGATACGTAAAACACTAAATAAGAATGGTGTTCATGGGAGGACACCACGGAAGAAGCCACTGCTGTTCAAAAAAACATTGCTGCACATCTGAAGTTTGCAAAAGAGCATCTGGATGTTCCACAGCGCTACTGGCAAAATATTCTGTGGACAGATGAAACTACAGTTGAGTTGTTTGGAAGGAACACACAACACTGTGTGTGGAGAAAAAAGGCACAGCACACCAACATCAAAACCTCCCAACTGTAAAGTATGGTGGAGGGAGCATCATGGTTTGGGGCTGCTTTGCTGCCTCAGGGCCCGGACGGCTTGCTATCATCGACGGAAAAATGAATTCCCAAGTTTATCAAGACATTTTGCAGGACAATGTAAGGCTATCTGTCGAAGCGAAAATGAAAAGAGGATCAGCGATGGCTAGAAGGTCGGCGACTTCGACCGCTTAACGCCGCCCGAGCAAGGAGAGGGACCAAATTTGGCAGAAGTCGTGACAGCAATATAGACAGCATACGTGGTTGATATTTCATATTTACCTGCTAGATCACATTTAGCAATAAAAGCGCAATTCGTTTTTTGGACTAAATTTGTTTTTTGATCTTGAACAAATTGGAAGGACACATTTTACGGTATTTTATGGAAATGATAAATGAGCCCCATTGTACACAAATTAAGGCCGGTCTACACATCACGAGGGACAGAGTTTTACTGTGTGTGTTGCAAACATATTTCTTCCTGTCCTTGGGTTCCTCAGGAAAAGGTACATGACAGCCTGCTTGGAGTTTGACAAAAGTCACCTAAAACTCTCAGACCATGAGAAACAAGATTCTCTGGTCTGATGAAACCAAGATTGAACTATTTGGCATGAATGCCAAGCGTCACGTCTGGAGGAAACCTGGCACCATCCCTACGGTGAAGCATGGTGGTGACAGCATCATGCTGTGGGGATGTTTTTCAGTGGCAGGGACTGCTATTTTGTTCCTTTTTTTGCGTTGTTTGTAACTTTTTTTAAATGTATTTTGTACATAATGTTGCTGCTACCGAAAATAACTTCTGGACATCAGAACTGTTATTACTCACCTCAAACTGGAAGAAGCTTTTTCCTTTAACGAGTCCGACGAGAAGGATATCCTGCTCTCCCGGGAAAAGGCCCAGATCCACGTCATTTGCGTGAAGAAAAAATGGAGGAAAAGAGGAAGCAGATCGGGCTGCCTTCTGAGAATCCGTAGGCGAGCGAGTAAACTCCCACTGAATCCGTAGGCGAGCGAGTAAACTCCCACTGAATCCGTAGGCGAGCGAGTAAACTCCCACTGAATCCGTAGGCGAGCGAGTAAACTCCCACTGAATCCGTAGGCGAGCGAGTAAACTCCCACTGAATCCGTAGGCGAGCGAGTAAACTCCCACTGAATCCGTAGGCAGGTGTCTAATATTAAAACCTCTTAGTGATCCCTTCACGCACCATTTGTTTGGCGCGTTTGATTCAGAACCGGTTCCAACTCGCCCAACAAAGTATCTAATTAGTTACCTGTAAACTTGGTCCAAACTCTAACCCCCTTCAAAACATGGTAAGATTGAGGACTATCCTCTATAACTCCGTCCAGTACATGGTAAGATGGAGGACTATCCTCTATAACTCCCTCCAGTACATGGTAAGATGGAGGACAATCCTCTCCAACCCCCTCCAGTACATGGTAAGATGGAGGACAATCCTCTCCAACCCCCTCCAGTACATGGTAAGATGGAGGACTATCCTCTATAACTCCCTCCAGTACATGGTAAGATGGAGGACAATCCTCTCCAACCCCCTCCAGTACATGGTAAGATGGAGGACAATCCTCTCCAACCCCCTCCAGTACACGATAAGATGGAGGACAATCCTCTCCAACCCCCTCCAGTACATGGTAAGATGGAGGACTATCCTCTATAACCCCCTCCATTACATGGTAAGATGGAGGACTATCCTCTAACCCCCTCCAGTACATGGTAAGATGGAGGACTATCCTCTATAAACCCCTCCAGTACATGGTAAGATGGAGGACTATCCTCTATAACTCCCTCCAGTACATGGTAAGATGGAGGACTATCCTCTATCTCCTCCAGTACATGGTAAGATGGAGGACTATCCTCTATAACCCCCTCCAGTAGATGGTAAGATTGAGGACTATCCTCTATAACCCCCTCCAGTAGATGGTAAGATTGAGGACTATCCTCTATAACTCACTCCAGTACATGGTAAGATGGAGGACTGTCCTCTATAACTCCCTCCAGTACATGGTAAGATGGAGGACTATCCTCTATAACTCCCTCCAGTACATGGTAAGATGGAGGACTATCCTCTATAACCCCCTCCAGTACATGGTAAGATGGAGGACTATCATATAACCCCCTCCAGTACATGGTAAGATGGAGGACTATCCTCTATAACCCCCTCCAGTACATGGTAAGATGGAGGACTATCCTCTATAAACCCCTCCAGTACATGGTAAGATGGAGGACTCTCCTCTATAACTCCCTCCAGTACATGGTAAGATGGAGGACAATCCTCTCCAACCCCCTCCAGTACATGGTAAGATGGAGGACAATCCTCTCCAACCCCCTCCAGTACACGATAAGATGGAGGACTATCCTCTCCAACCCCCTCCAGTACATGGTAAGATGGAGGACTATCCTCTATAACCCCCTCCAGTACATGGTAAGATGGAGGACTGTCCTCTAACCCCCTCCAGTACATGGTAAGATGGAGGACTATCCTCTAACCCCCTCCAGTACATGGTAAGATGGAGGACTATCCTCTATAAACCCCTCCAGTACATGGTAAGATGGAGGACTATCCTCAAACCCCCTCCAGTACATGGTAAGATGGAGGACTATCCTCTAACTCCCTCCAGTACATGGTAAGATGGAGGACTATCCTCTATAACCCCCTCCAGTACATGGTAAGATGGAGGACTATCCTCTAACTCCCTCCAGTACATGGTAAGATGGAGGACTATCCTCTATAACCCCCTCCAGTACATGGTAAGATGGAGGACTATCCTCAAACCCCCTCCAGTACATGGTAAGATGGAGGACTATCCTCAAACCCCCTCCAGTACATGGTAAGATGGAGGACTATCCTCTATAACCCCCTCCAGTACATGGTAAGATGGAGGACTATCCTCTAACCCCCTCCAGTACATGGTAAGATGGAGGACTCTCCTCTATAACTCCCTCCAGTACATGGTAAGATGGAGGACTATCCTCTATAACTCCCTCCAGTACATGGTAAGATGGAAGACTATCCTCTAACCCCCTCCAGTACATGGTAAGATGGAGGACTATCTTCTAACCTCCTCCGGACATGGTAAGATGGAGGACTATCCTCTATAACCCCCTCCAGTACATGGTAAGATGGAGGACTATCCTCTAATCCCCTCCAGTACATGGTAAGATGGAGGACTATCCTCTAACCCCCCCCAGTACATGGTAAGATGGAGGACTATCCTCTATAACTCCCTCCAGTACATGGTAAGATGGAGGACTATCCTCTAATCCCCTCCAGTACATGGTAAGACATGAAGCAACAGTGTCTGAGGCAGCTCCAATGTCACAGTGGACCAAATCTGTTTTTTATGTCTATTGTGACAGTCAATCATTCTGATGGGCAATAAAATACACTACATGACCAAATGTATGCGGACACCTGCTCTTCGAACGTCTCATTCCAAAGTCATGATCATTAATATGGAGTTGGTCCCCCCCTTTGCTGCTATTACAGCCTCCACTCTTCAGGGAAGGATTTCCATTAGATGTTGGAACGTTGCTACAGGAACTTGTTTCCATTCAGCCAAGAGCATTAGTGAGGTCGGGTGCTGATGTTGGGCGATTAGGGCCTGGCTCACAGTTGGCGTTCCAGTTCATCCCAAAGGTGTTCGATGAGGTTGAGGTCAGGGCTCTGTGCAGGGCAGTCAAGTTCTTCCACACCGATCTCGACAAGCCATTTGTGTATGGACCTCCCTTTGTGCATGGGGGCATTGTCATGCTGAAACAGGGAAGGGCCTTCCCCAAACTATTACCACAAAGTTGGAAGCACAGAATCATCTAAAATGTTAAGATTTCCCTTCATTGGAACTAAGGGGCCAGAACAATGAAAAACAGCCCAGACCATTATTCCGCCTCCACCAAACTTTACACTTGGCGCTATGTGTTGGGGCAGGTAGCGTTCTCCTGGCATCCGCCAAACCGAACCCAGTCCATTTCGGACTGCCAGATGGTGAAGCGTGATTCATTACTCCAGAGAAGATGTTTCCACTCCTCCAGAGTCCAATGGCGGCGAGCTTTACACCACTCCAGCCGATGCATGGCATTCCGCATGGTGATCTTAGGCTTGTGTGCGGCTGCTCGGCCACGGAAACCCATTTCATGAAGCTCTCGATTGTACAGTTCTTGTGCTGACGTTGCTTCCAGAGGCAGTTTGGAACTCGGTAGTTGAGTGTTGCAACTGACAGACGATTTATACGAATAGACCAAGGTGCAGTGTGTTGAGTGCTCATCTTCTTTTATTATGAAACTTAAACAAAATAAACAAACGACAAACAACAGTTCCGTAAGGTACAACGACTATACAGAAAACAACCACCTACAAAACACAAAGGAAAACAGGCTGCCTAAATCAAATCAAATCAAATTTATTTATATAGCCCTTCGTACATCAGCTGAAATCTCAAAGTGCTGTACAGAAACCCAGCCTAAAACCCCAAACAGCAAGCAATGCATGTGAAAGAAGCACGGTGGCTGGGAAAAACTCCCTATGAAAAACTCCTGAGAAAGGCCAAAAACCTAGGAAGAAACCTAGAGAGGAACCAGGCTATGAGGGGTGGCCAGTCCTCTTCTGGCTGTGCCGGGTGGATATTATAACAGAACATGGTCAAGATGTTAAAATGTTCGTAAATGACCAGCATGGTCAAATAATAATAATCATAGTAGTTGTCGAGGGTGCAACAAGCACGTCCGGTGAACAGGTCAGGGTTCCGTAGCCGCAGGCAGAACAGTTGAAACTGGAGCAGCAGCATGGCCAGGTGGACTGGGGACAGCAAGGAGTCATCATGCCAGGTAGTCCTGAGGCATGGTCCTAGGGCTCAGGTCCTCCGAGAGAAAGAAAGAGAGAAAGAGAGAATTAGAGAGAGCATATTTACATTCACACAGGACACCGGATAAGACAAGAGAATACTCCAGATGTAACAGACTGACCCTAGCCCCCCGACACATAAACTACTGCAGCATAAATACTGGAGGCTGAGACAGGAGGGATCAGAAGACACTGTGGCCCCATCCGATGATACCCCCGGACAGGGCCAAACAGGCAGGATATAACCCCACCCACTATGCCAAAGCACAGCCCCCACACCACTAGAGGGATATCTACAACCACCAACTTACCGTCCGAAGACAAGGCCGAGTATAGCCCACAAAGAACTCCGCCACGGCACAACCCAAGGGGGGGGCGCCAACCCAGACAGGAAGACCACGTCAGTGGCTCAACCTACTCAAGTGACGCACCCCTCCCATGGACGGCATGGAAGAACACCAGTAAGTCAGTGACTCAGCACCTGTAAAAGGGTTAGAGGCAGAGAATCCCAGTGGGAAGAGGGGAACCGACAAGGCAGAGACAGCAAGGGTGGTTCGTTGCTCCAGCCTTTCCGTTCACCTTCACACTCCTGGGCCAGACTATACTTAATCATAGGACCTACTGAAGAGATAAGTCTTCAGTAAAGACTTAAAGGTTGAGACTGAGTCTGCGTCTCTCACATGGGTAGGCAGACTATTCCATAAAAATGGAGCTCTATAGGAGAAAGCCCTACCTCCAGCCGTTTGCTTAGAAATTCTAGGGACAATTAGGAGGCCTGCGTCTTGTGACCGTAGCGTACGTGTAGGTATGTATGGCAGGACCAAATCGGAAAGATAGGTAGGAGCAAGCCCATGTAATGCTTTGTAGGTTAGCAGTAAAACCTTGAAATCAGCCCTTGCCTTAACAGGAAGCCAGTGTAGGGAGGCTAGCACTGGAGTAATATGATCAAACTTTTTGGTTCTAGTCAGGATTCTAGCAGCCGTATTTAGCACTAACTGAAGTTTGTTTAGTGCTTTATCCGGGTAGCCGGAAAGTAGAGCATTGCAGTAGTCGAGCCTAGAAGTAACAAAAGCATGGATTAATTTTTCTGCGTCATTTTTGGACAGAAAGTTTCTGATTTTTGCAATGTTACGTAGATGGAAAAAAGCTGTCCTTGAAGCAGTCTTGATATGTTCTTCAAAAGAGAGATCAGGGTCCAGAGTAACGCCGAGGTCTTTCACAGTTTTATTTGAGACGACTGTACAACCATCCAGATTAATTGTCAGATTCAACAGAAGATCTCTTTGTTTCTTGGGACCTAGGACAAGCATCTCTGTTTTGTCCGAGTTTAAAAGTAGAAAATTTGCAGCCATCCACTTCCTTATGTCTGAAACACAGGCTTCTAGCGAGGGCAATTTTGGGGCTTCACCATGTTTCATTGAAATGTACAGCTGTGTGTCGTCCGCATAGCAGTGAAATTTAACATTATGTTTTCGAATGACATCCCCAAGAGGTAAAATATATAGTGAAAACAACAGTGGTCCTAGAACGGAACCTTGAGGAACACCGAAATTTACAATTGATTTGTCAGAGGATGAACCATTCACAGAGACAAACTGATATCTTTCCGACAGATAAGATCTAAACCAGGCCAGAACTTGTCCATGTAGACCAATTTGGGTTTCCAATCTCTCCAAAAGAATGTGGTGATCGATGGTATCAAAAGCGGCACTAAGATCTAGGAGCACGAGGACAGATGCAGAGCCTCGGTCTGACGTCATTAAAAGGTCATTTACCACCTTCACAAGTGCAGTCTCAGTGCTATGATGGGGTCTAAAACCAGACTGAAGCGTTTCGTATACATTGTTTGTCTTCAGGAAGGCAGTGAGTTGCTGCGCAACAACTTTTTCAAAAAATGTTGAGAGGAATGGAAGATTCGATATAGGCCGATAGTTTTTTATAATTTCTGGGTCAAGATTCGGCTTTTTCAAGAGAGGCTTTATTACTGCCACTTTTAGTGAGCTTGGTACACATCCGGTGGATAGAGAGCCGTTTATTATGTTCAACATAGGAGGGCCAAGCACAGGAAGCAGCTCTTTCAGTAGTTTAGTTGGAATAGGGTCCAGTATGCAGCTTGAGGGTTTGGAGGCCATGATTATTTTCATCATTATGTCAAGAGATATAGTACTAAAACACTTTAGTATCTCCCTTGATCCTAGGTCCTGGCAGAGTTGTGCAGACTCAGGACAATGGAGCCCTGGAGGAATACCCAGATTTAAAGAGGAGTCCGTAATTTGCTTTCTAATGATCATGATTTTTTCCTCAAAGAAGTTCATAAATTTATTACTGCTGAAGTGAAAGCCATCCTCCATTTGCGAATGCTGCTTTTTAGTTAGCTTTGCGACAGTGTCAAAAAGAAATTTCGGATTGTTCTTATTTTCCTCAATTAAGTTGGAAAAATAGGATGATCGTGCAGCAGTGAGGGCTCTTCGATACTGCACGGTACTGTCTTTCCAAGCTAGTCGGAAGACTTCCAGTTTAGTGTGGCGCAATTTCCGTTCCAATTTTCTGGAAGCTTGCTTCAGAGCTCGTGTGTTTTCTGTATACCAGGGAGCTAGTTTCTTATGACAGATGTTTTTAATTTTTAGGGGTGCAACTGCATCTAGGGTATTGCGCAAGGTTAAATTGAGTTCCTCGGTTAGGTGGTTAACTGATTCTTGTCCTCTGACGTCCTTGGGTAGGCAGAGGGAGTCTGGAAGGGCATCAAGGAATCTTTGGGTTGTCTGAGAATTTATAGCACGACTTTTAATCTTCCTTGGTTGGGGTCTGAGCAGATTATTTGTTGCAATTGTAAACGCAATAAAATGGTGGTCCGATAATCCAGGATTATGAGGAAAAACATTAAGATCCACAACATTTATTCCATGGGACAAAACTAGGTCCAGAGTATGACTGTGGCAGTGAGTAGGTCCAGAGACATGTTGGACAAAACCCACTGAGTCGATGATGGCTCCGAAAGCCTTTTGGAGTGGGTCTGTGGACTTTTCCATGTGAATGTTAAAGTCACCAAAAATTTGAATATTATCTGCTATGACTACAAGATCCGATAGGAATTCAGGGAACTCAGTAAGGAACACTGCATATGGCCCAGGAGGCCTGTAAACAGTAGCTATAAAAAGTGATTGAGTAGGCTGCATAGATTTCATGACTAGAAGCTCAAAAGACGAAAACGTCATTGTTTTTTTTTTTGTACATTGAAATTTGCTATCGTAAATGTTAGCAACACCTCCGCCTTTGCCGGATGCACGGGGGGTATGGTCACTAGTGTAACCAGGGGGTGAGGCCTCATTTAGCACAGTAAATTCATCAGGCTTAAGCCATGTTTCAGTCAGGCCAATCACATCAAGATTATGATCAGTGATTAGTTCATTGACTATAACTGCCTTGGAAGTGAGGGATCTAACATTAAGTAACCCAATTTTGAGTTCTAAAGTATCACAATCTCTTTCAATAATGGCAGGAATGGAGGAGGTCTTTATACTAGTAAGATTACTGAGGCGAACACCGGCATTTTTAATTTTGCCCAACCTAGATCGAGGCACAGACACGGTCTCAATGGGGAAAGCTGAGCTGACTACGCTAACTGTGCTAGTGGCAGACTCCACTAAGCTGGCAGGCTGGCTAACAGCCTGTTGCCTGGCCTGCACCCTATTTCATTGTGGAGCTAGAGGAGTTAGAGCCCTGTCTATGTTCGTAGATAGGATGAGAGCACCCCTCCAGCTAGGATGGAGTCCGTCACTCCTCAGCAGGCCAGGCTTGGTCCTGTTTGTGGGTGAATCCCAGAAAGAGGGCCAGTTATCTACAAATTCTATCTTTTGGGAGGGGCAGAAAACAGTTTTCATCCAGCGATTGAGTTGTGAGACTCTGCTGTAGAGCTCATCACTCCCCCTAACTGGGAGGGGGCCAGAGACAATTAATCGATGCCGACACATCTTTCTAGCTGATTTACATGCTGAAGCTATGTTGCGCTTGGTGACCTCTGACTGTTTCATCCTAACATCGTTGGTGCCGACGTGGATAACAATATCTCTATACTCTCTACACTCGCCAGTTTTAGCTTTAGCCAGCACCGTCTTTAGATTAGCCTTAACGTCGGTAGCCCTGCCCCCTGGTAAACAGTGTATGATCGCTGGATGATTAGTTTTAAGTCTAATACTGCGGGTAATGGAGTCGCCAATGACTAGGGTTTTCAATTTGTCAGAGCTAATGGTGGGAGCCGTCGGCGTCTCAGACCCCGCAACGGGAGGAGCAGAGACCAGAGAAGTCTCGGCCTCCGACTCCGACTCGCTTAACGGGGAGAACCGGTTGAAAGTTTCTGTCGGCTGAATAAGCGACACCGGTTGAGCATTCCTACAGCATTTCCCTCCAGAAACCATGAGAAAGATGTCCGGCTGCGGGGACCGTGCGAGGGGGTTTATACTAACGTTACTATCTGTACTTGCTGGTGGCACAGACGCTGTTTCATCCTTTCCTACACTGAAATGACCCTTGCCTAACGATTGCGTCTGAAGCTGGGCTTGCAGCACAGCTATCCTTGCCGTAAGGCGATCGTTCTCCTGTATATTATGAGTACAACGACTGCAATTAGAAGGCATCATGTTAATGTTACTTAGCTTCGGCTGTTTGAAGTCCTGACGAACCATGTCCAGATAAAACCTCCGGGGTAGGAAAGTTGGAGGAAAAAAAAAAAAAAAAAGTTGAGTGAGGGAAAAAGTAAAAATATACGGTAATGAAAAAGTAAAAACCGTCAGGTAGCAAAGTAAAAACGGCAACAAAAACGCACAGCGGCGTAAACAAGTCTGCAAGTTGTGACCGGAAACATGGCTTCCAATCAGAGACAACGAAAGACACCTGCCTCTGATTGGAAACCATACTCGGCCAAACCTGGAAAAAGAAACATAGAAAATGAAAACTAGAACACATTCCCCTAGAAACAAACAAACCCTTTTCACTGGTCAGGACGTGACACACCTAGCTATGTGCTTCAGCACTCGGCAGTCCCGTTCTGTGAGCTTGTGTGACCTACCACTTCGCGGCTGAGCCGTTGTTACTCCTAGACGTTTTCACTTCACAATAACAGCACTTACAGTGGACCCCGGCAGCTCTAGCTGGGCTCGGTTTTATACACCTGTCAGCAACGGCTGAAATAATCCACTCGTTTGAATTGGTGTCCACATACTGCTGTGTGTATATATAGTGTGTATATTCTATTCTATTCTGAAGTTACAAGTTCAAGGTAAAAGTGTTATTAGTTGTATGTACAGGACACACACCAGCCAAACGCTGACTGCAGATTCCTTCTGGACAATGAAACGATAAGAACACAAACAGAAAGTAAATGTCTCAGTAGAATAGAATAAACATTTCCGTTTAAAATACAGGAAGGCACCATTTATAGGCCAGTATTTACACATGTTTTGGGGAAGGGGGATTGGTGGACAAGAGTTTAAATTGTGCAGTGGTATGTTTTGGGGAAGGGGGATTGGTGGACAAGAGTTTAAATTGTGCAGTGGTATGTTTTGGGGAAGGGGGATTGGAGGATGAGAGTTTAAATTGTGCAGTGGTATGTTTTGGGGAAGGGGGATGAGAGTTTAAATTGTGCAGTGGTATGTTTTGGGGAAGGGGGATGAGAGTTTAAATTGTGCAGTGGTATGTTTTGGGGAAGGGGGATAAACATAGCGTATGAGGTTTGATTTGTGATAGCAGATCAATTTATTTTGATTAAAATGGACAATAAGTATCTATTCTATTGTATTCTATCAGCAGGCAAAGCCCTGGAAATGTGAAGCATGTGTAAATACAGCCTTAGTCAAGAATGAACTAGATCAGAATTGGGCTGCCTGTCTAAATACAGCCTCAGTGAAGAATGAACGAGATCAGAATTGGGCTGCCTGTGTAAATACAGCCTTAGTCAAGAATGAACTAGATCAGAATTGGGCTGCCTGTTTAAATACAGCCTCAGTTAAGAATGAACGAGATCAGAATTGGGCTGCCTGTTTAAATACAGCCTTAGTCAAGAATGAACTAGATCAGAATTGGGCTGCCTGTGTAAATACAGCCTTAGTGAAGAATGAACGAGATCAGAATTGGGCTGCCTGTCTAAATACAGCCTCAGTGAAGAATGAACGAGATCAGAATTGGGCTGCCTGTTTAAATACAGACCACAAAGGAAATAAGGAAGTGGTTTTGTTTTTATCCCAGGCTGCATTCCAAACACTTAACAGACACACCCTCTCTCCTCACTTAAATTAAGTGGACACTTTGATTACGTATCATGACGTCTGACGAGTTTACACTTGCAGGGCGAAGGGCGAGGAAGGAAGGAAGGAATTTTTCCCAGACATTCGTCACTTGTTTGTCCTTCAATGACTGTTTTCAGCCACCGGTAGCTTTCGGGTGCTTTATATGCGCTTCAGTCAATTATGATTGCATGTCTGCTTATATGAACTATATAATTATTAATATAGGCCTACTGTATGATAGCTAGTAAATTAATTCGCTAACTAACATTAGCCTGCCTACTGTATGATAGCTAGTAAATTAATTCGCTAACTAACGTTAGCCTGCCTACTGTATGATAGCTAGTAAATTAATTCGCTAACTAACGTTAGCCTGCCTACTGTATGATAGCTAGTAAATTAATTCGCTAACTAACGTTAGCCTGCCTACTGTATGATAGCTAGTAAATTAATTAGCTAACTAACGTTAGCCTGCCTAGCTGGAACTTCTGAAGAAGGAAAACGTTTTATTTCTACAATTTCCAAAAGATAACCAAACATAAACATCATTACTTTTAATGAGACGTGTTTATGCGTTAGTAGCACAATTTCTAACTTATTTACATTTACTTTTACTTACACTTGTATGTTGACTCCATATTGAAGTTGAGGTTTTAAGTTTTGGCTGACATTTCTTAGTGGATGTACAATCATTGTGAATTGAATTATGGGGCGTTTCAGGCCCCGAAGTGAACATAATTGTACACTCGCAAACTCCATTAAAAACGAGGGCTGTGGGGCTTACGTTGCAAACTTCCCTTGATTGGCTAATCATTTGGACCGACGACAAATATGGCCGCGGTGATTCCCCCAAGGGCATAACGCGAGGGTAAGTGGACGAGGGTGTGTCGAACATAGACAGGGCTCTAACTCCTCTAGCTCCAGAATGAAATAGGGTGCAGGCCAGGCAGCAGGCTGTTAGCCAGCCTGCCAGCTTAGTGGAGTCTGCCATTAGCACAGTCAGCGTAGTCAGCTCAGCTATCCCCATTGAGACCGTGTCTGTGCCTCGATCTAGGTTGGGCAAAATTAAAAATGGCGGTGTTCGCTTTAGTAATCTCACTAGTATAAAGACCTCCTCCATTCCTGCCATTATTGAAAGAGATTGTGATACTTCACATCTCAAAATTGGGTTACTTAATGTTAGATCCCTCACTTCCAAGGCAGTTATAGTCAATGAACTAATCACTGATCATAATCTTGATGTGATTGGCCTGACTGAAACATGGCTTAAGCCTGATGAATTTACTGTGTTACATGAGGCCTCACCCCCTGGTTACACTAGTGACCATACCCCCCGTGCATCCGGCAAAGGCGGAGGTGTTGCTAACATCTACGATAGCAAATTTCAATTTACAAAAAAAAACTATGACGTTTTCGTCTTTTGAGCTTCTAGTCATGAAATCTATGCAGCCTACTCACTCACTTTTTATAGCTACTGTTTACAGGCCTCCTGGGCCATATGCAGTGTTCCTCACTGAGTTCCCTGAATTCCTATCGGATCTTGTAGTCATAGCAGATAATATTCTAATTTTTGGTGACTTTAACATTCACATGGAAAAGTCCACAGACCCACTCCAAAAGGCTTTCGGAGCCATCATCGACTCAGTGGGTTTTGTCCAACATGTCTCTGGACCTACTCACTGCCACAGTCATACTCTGGACCTAGTTTTGTCCCATGGAATAAATGTTGTGGATCTTAATGTTTTTCCTCATAATCCTGGATTATCGGACCACCATTTTATTGCGTTTACAATTGCAACAAATAATCTGCTCAGACCTCAACCAAGGAGCATTAAAAGTCGTGCTATAAATTCTCAGACAACCCAAAGATTCCTTGATGGCCTTCCAGACTCCCTCTGCCTACCCAAGGACGTCAGAGGACAAAAATCAGTTAACCACCTAACCGAGGAACTCAATTTAACCTTGCGCAATACCCTAGATGCAGTTGCACCCCTAAAAATTAAAAACATCTGTCATAAGAAACTAGCTCCCTGGTATACAGAAAATACACGAGCTCTGAAGCAAGCTTCCAGAAAATTGGAACGGAAATGGCGCCACACCAAACTGGAAGTCTTCCGACTAGCTTGGAAAGACAGTACCGTGCAGTATCGAAGAGCCCTCACTGCTGCTCGATCATCCTATTTTTCCAACTTAATTGAGGAAAATAAGAACAATCCGAAATTTCTTTTTGATACTGTCGCAAAGCTAACTAAAAAGCAGCATTCGCAAATGGAGGATGGCTTTCACTTCAGCAGTAATACATTTATGAACTTCTTTGAGGAAAAGATCATGATCATTAGAAAGCAAATTACGGACTCCTCTTTAAATCTGGGTATTCCTCCAAAGCTCCATTGTCCTGAGTCTGCACAACTCTGCCAGGACCTTGGCTCAAGGGAGATACTAAAGTGTTTTAGTACTATATCTCTTGACACAATGATGAAAATAATCATGGCCTCCAAACCCTCAAGCTGCATACTGGACCCTATTCCAACTAAACTACTGAAAGAGCTGCTTCCTGTGCTTGGCCCTCCTATGTTGAACATAATAAATGGTTCTCTATCCACCGGATGTGTACCAAGCTCACTAAAAGTGGCAGTAATAAAGCCTCTCTTGAAAAAGCAGAATCTTGACCCAGAAATTATAAAAAACTATCGGCCTATATCGAATCTTCCATTCCTCTCAAAAAAAATTGAAAAAGCTGTTGCACAGCAACTCACTGCATTCCTGAAGACAAATAATGTATACGAAACGCTTCAGTCTGGTTTTAGACCCCATCATAGCACTGAGACTGCACTTGTGAAGGTGGTAAATGACCTTTTAATGACGTCAGACCGAGGCTCTGCATCTGTCCTCGTGCTCCTAGATCTTAGTGCCGCTTTTGATACCATCGATCACCACATTCTTTTGGAGAGATTGGAAACCCAAATTGGTCTACATGGACAAGTTCTGGCCTGGTTTAGATCTTATCTGTCGGAAAGATATCAGTTTGTCTCTGTGAATGGTTTGTCCTCTGACAAATCAATTGTAAATTTCGGTGTTCCTCAAGGTTCCGTTTTAGGACCACTATTGTTTTCACTATATATTTTACCTCTTGGGGATGTCATTCGAAAACATAATGTTAAATTTCACTGCTATGCGGACGACACACAGCTGTACATTTCAATGAAACATGGTGAAGCTCCAAAATTGCCCTCGCTAGAAGCCTGTGTTTCAGACATAAGGAAGTGGATGGCTGCAAACTTTCTACTTTTAAACTCGGACAAAACAGAGATGCTTGTTCTAGGTCCCAAGAAACAAAGAGATCTTCTGTTCAATCTGACAATTAATCTGGATGGTTGTACAGTCGTCTCAAATAAAACTGTGAAGGACCTCGGTGTTACTCTGTACCCTGATCTCTCTTTTGAAGAACATATCAAGACTGTTTCAAGGACAGCTTTTTTCCATCTACGTAACATTGCAAAAATCAGAAACTTTCTGTCCAAAAATGACGCAGAAAAGTTAATCCATGCTTTTGTTACTTCTAGGCTGGACTACTGCAATGCTCTACTTTCCGGCTACCCGGATAAAGCACTAAACAAACTTCAGTTAGTGCTAAATACGGCTGCTAGAATCCTGACTAGAACCAAAAAATGTGATCATATTACTCCAGTGCTAGCCTCCCTACACTGGCTTCCTGTTAAGGCAAGGGCTGATTTCAAGGTTTTACTGCTAACCTACAAAGCATTACATGGGCTTGCTCCTACCTATCTTTCCGATTTGGTCCTGCCGTACATACCTACACGTACGCTACGGTCACAAGACGCAGGCCTCCTAATTGTCCCTAGAATTTCTAAGCAAACGGCTGGAGGTAGGGCTTTCTCCTATAGAGCTCCATTTTTATGGAATAGTCTGCCTACCCATGTGAGAGACGCAGACTCAGTCTCAACCTTTAAGTCTTTACTGAAGACTTATCTCTTCAGTAGGTCCTATGATTAAGTGTAGTCTGGCCCAGGAGTGTGAAGGTGGACGGAAAGGCTGGAGCAACGAACCGCCCTTGCTGTCTCTGCCTTGCCGGTTCCCCTCTTTCCACTTGGATTCTCTGCCTCTAACCCTATTACAGGGGCTGAGTCACTGACTTACTGGTGTTCTTCCATGCCGTCCATGGGAGGGGTGCGTCACTTGAGTGGGTTGAGTCACTGACGTGGTCTTCCTGTCTGGGTTGGCGCCCCCCCTTGGGTTGTGCCATGGCGGAGATTTTTTTGGGCTATACTCGGCCTTGTCTTCGGATGGTAAGTTGGTGGTTGTAGACATCCCTCTAGTGGTGTGGGGGCTGTGCTTTGGCAAAGTGGGTGGGGTTATATCCTGCCTGTTTGGCCCTGTCCGGGGGCATCATCGGATGGGGCCACAGTGTCTTCTGATCCCTCCTGTCTCAGCCTCCAGTATTTATGCTGCAGTAGTTTATGTGCCGGGGGGCTGGGGTCAGTCTGTTTCATCTGGACTATTCTCTTGTCTTATCCGGTGTCCTGTGTGAATTTAAATATGCTCTCTCTAATTCTCTCTTTCTCTCTTTCTTTCTTTCTCTCTGAGGACCTGAGCCCTAGGACCATGCCTCGGGACTACCTGGCATGATGACTCCTTGCTGTCCCCAGTCCATCTGGCCGTGCTGCTGCTCCAGTTTCCATTGTTCTGCCTGCGGCTACGGAACCCTGACCTGTTCACCGGACGTGCTTGTTGCACCCTCGACAACTACAATGATTATTATTATTTGACCATGCTGGTCATTTATGAACATTTTAACATCTTGACCATGTTCTGTTATAATATCCACCTGGCACAGCCAGAAGAGGACTGGCCACCCCTCATAGCCTGGTTCCTCTCTAGGTTTCTTCCTAGGTTTTTGGCCTTTCTAGGGAGTTTTTCCTAGGGAGTTTTTCCTAGCCACTGTGCCTCTTTCACATGCATTGCTTGCTGTTTGGGGTTTTAGGCTGGGTTTCTGTACAGCACTTTGATATTTCAGCTGATATACGAAGGGCTATATAAATAAATTTGATTTGATTTGATTTGTCTTTGATGACTTTGAAACGCAGCCCCTGTCAGATACATTCAATCAATTAGCCAATCATCCAAACGATCCATTTGTCCATTCATCCATCATCAATCAGTCAATCAACAAATCAACCAATCATCCATCATCAATCAGTCAATCAACCCATCAGGCAATCAACCAATCATCCATCATCAATCAGTCAATCAACCAATCAACCAATCATCCATCATCAATCAGTCAATCAACCAATCAACCAATCATCCATCATCAATCAGTCAATCAACCAATCATCCATCATCAATCAGTCAATCAACCAATCAACCAATCAACCAATCATCCATCATCAATCAGTCAATCAACCAATCATCCATCATCAATCTGTCAATCAACCAATCATCCATCATCAATCAGTCAATCAATGAATTAAACCAGATACCTCACTCCTCCGCTACTCTGAACAGGATGACAGAGGACAGATAGTCAAGTTATTGTTGTGTAAAAGGAAAACACTTTAATCAAATATTGAAAAAAAGAGTATTGAATATGGCCCTTACTTTATTTGAGGCAGTCAAAGCGGTGTGCTGTGCACCTACTACCACACCCTGTTCAAAATCCTTCTTTAACCCATAAGAGTCTAAGTCCTGTCTAAGCCGGGGGAGGGAGTTCAGAACAGCCCTTAGCCACGGTATATTGGCCTTATACCACACTGCCCTGGGGCCTGATTGGTTAACCCATAAGAGTCTAAGCTCTGTCTAAGCCGGGGGAGGGAGTTCAGAACAGCCCTTAGCCGCGGTATATTGGCCTTATACCACACCGCTCTGGGGCCTGATTGGTTAACCCATAAGAGTCTAAGTCCTGTCTAAGCCGGGGGAGGGAGTTCAGAACAGCCCTTAGCCGCGGTATATTGGCCTTATACCACACCGCCCTGGGGCCTGATTGGTTAACCCATAAGAGTCTAAGTCCTGTCTAAGTCGGGGGAGGGAGTTCTACTAAGCTATATAGAATTGTTTTAAGAAGGTCATACCAAGGATCATTTAGCTATTTGGTTTTGAATTTTAGTGTCAAAGTATAAAAAAAATATCAAAAATACTATTTGATGAAAAAAGATTTTTGTCCGTACTGCTATTAGCCCATAGAAACACATTGAATAACAGATTACTGCTATTAGCCCATAGAAACACATTGAATAACAGATTACTGCTATTAGCCCATAGAAACACATTGAATAACAGATAGTCCTTACTGCTATTAGCCCATAGAAACACATTGAATAACAGATTACTGCTATTAGCCCATAGAAACACATTGAATAACAGATTACTGCTATTAGCCCATAGAAACACATTGAATAACAGATAGTCCTTACTGCTATTAGCCCATAGAAACACATTGAATAACAGATTACTGCTATTAGCCCATAGAAACACATTAAATAACAGATAGTCATTACTGCTATTAGCCCATAGAAACACATTGAATAACATATTACTGCTATTAGCCCATAGAAACACATGGAATAACAGATTAAAAAAAAAAATCTAAAGGAAGTTTGTTGTGAAGTGCCAAATCAAATTAAATGTATTTATATAGCCCTTCTTACATCAGCTGATATCTCAAAGTGCTGTACAGAAACCAAGCCTAAAACCCCAAACAGCAAGCAATGCAGATGTTGAAGCACGGTGGCTAGGAAAAACTCCCTAGAAAGGCAGGAACCTAGGAAGAAACCTAGAGAGGAACCAGGCTCTGAGGGGTGGCCAGTCCTCTTCTGGCTGAGCCTGTCCTATGTCTGAGAGATTTAAGAAAGATCAGGAAACATATATATTTAACCCCTTATTTTTGGCACTAAACAGTCTCCACATATACAGGAAACAGGGGTACCTAGTCAGTTGTACAACTGAATACCTTCAACTGAAATGTGTCTTCCACATTTTTTTTATTTGAACCTTTATTTAACTGGGCAAGTCAATTAACAACAAATTCTTATTTACAATGACAGCCAACCCCAGACAGACCTGGACAACGCTGGGCCAATTGTGCACCACACTATGGGACTCCCAATCACAGCCAGATGTGATGCAGCCTGGATTTGAACCAGGGACTGCAGTGGTGCCTCTTGCACTGAGATGCAGTGTCTTAGACCGCTGCACCACTCGGGAGCCCAACCCCCTCTGAATCAGAGAGGTACGGGGGGGGCTGCCTTCATCCCAGAGAACAGTGGATTTACTGCCTTGCTTGTGGGCAGAACGACAGATTTTTACCTTGTCAGCTCGGGGATTCGATCCAGCAACCTTTAACTTCTATTCATTTTTCTGACAGTTACAGGAGACTTTCAGACTCGTCTTGTGAGGCATGTGGGCGTCCTAGAGCAAAACAGATCAATCAAATCAATAGATAAAAATACAGATATCGTAAATTGACGGATTTGTATGGGAATGTTTTTATTATGTAAATGTAATTCCTGCGTGGGCGTGGACATCTACCTTAGGGAGGTTTTGAACCTGTCTCCTCCCCTTCATCTACACTGATTGAAATGGATTTAACAAGTGACATCAATAAGGGACCATCTGCTTTCACCTGGATTCACCTGGTCAGCCTGTGTCATGGAAAGAGAAGGTGTTCCTAATGTTTTGTCCACCCAGTGTATTGATGTGTCCCCTTGTGGTCTTGTGTTTTTTTCTGACTACATCCACATCCATACATGGTGTGGGCGTGATGTTTTCCGACGTCAGTCAATGACAGCCAGCTGTCAGAAAGCCCAGTCGAGAGAGAAACAGAGAGAGAGAGAGAAACAGAGAGAGAGAGAGAAACAGAGAGAGAGAGAGAGAAACAGAGAGAAACAGAGAGAGAAGGTTAGAGAAACAGAGAGAGAAGGTTAGAGAAACAGAGAGAGAGAAACAGAGAGAGAGAAACAGAGAGAGAGAAACAGAGAGAGAGAAACAGAGAGAGAGAAACAGAGAGAGAACTGTCACTATACGGTAGTAGTTAACTGCACACCGTACATTTGACTTGGCGAACAAACTCACGAATCGGCGACACAAAAGAGGAGAGCTATCACTCCGTGTCCGTGACCTGAACCGAGCCCAGGCCATGGACGAACAGGCAGGGCCCGGCGTTTTCTTCAACAACAACAACTCTATTTTAGCGGGCGGTGGGAAAGGACTGCTGCCGGAGGGGGACGCCGCCAGGTCTCCGTACAGTATCCCGGGGATCCTACACTTCCTGCAACACGAATGGGCCCGCTTCGAGGTGGAGAAGCTACAATGGGAGTTACAACGCGCCGAATTGCAGGTGAATAACTTTTGATATTTATGTTGACGTTTTTGAAGGATGTTTTGTGATGGCAGGTTTATACAATGGTCTTTATCAGGCTAGCTACATAGCTATTCAATACATAAATATGATTGTTTTTAAGTTAGCATTAGCATTAGCTAACTGGTTAGCACATGCTAAGTAGCCACCATGTTAGCCATTATGTCTTGACAAGCGACTAGCTACTAGCTACTAGCTAGCATTGTAGTTAGTTAACGGTAGTTAGTTCTGGATGAGGTGTAATTTACATGCTATTTAATCGTTTAAAAAAAAAACTAGCTAGTGTTAGTTAGCCAAATCGGTTGTCTAGTGCCTAAAATTGGACGTTTTAATTGTGTAGCAAGCTAACTAGCAAGTTAGTAACTTTTCGTGGCAAAGCTGTGAAGCTGGTGAAACCTCCACAAGAGTAACTAACCAGGTAGTCAGCTAGCTAATGTTATAGCAACAGTCTAGCAAACCAACTGGTTAGCTAGTCAATCTGTTCCCTCTGTTGTTGTCTTGGAAAATACAGGCATTGAAGCTGCTGAAACCTGTGATGGTATAATGCTAACGTATAGCTAGTATTACATTGCACATGAGTGATGCCACCCCCCCCAATGAACACACTCCAGACCTTTATACACTGGCCACCTGAAGATGGTGGAAGGACAGAACAATCTGTAAGGGACATAGACGTTTCCTGTGTAATGGCTTTTCCTCCTTGCTGCCCCTGACATCTTTTCCTTCAACATATTTTCCTCCTTCCTGCCCCTGACATCTTTTCCTCTGACATCTTTTCCTCCTTCCTGCCCCTGACATCTTTTCCTCTGACATATTTTCCTCCTTCCTGCCCCTGACACCTTTTCCTCTGACATATTTTCCTCCTTCCTTCCTCTGACATCTGTTCCTCCTTCCTTCCACTGACATCTTTTCCTCCTTCCTGCCCCTGACATCTTTTCCTCCTTCCTGCCCCTGGCACCTTTTCCTCTGACATATTTTCCTCCTTCCTTCCTCTGACATCTGTTCCTCCTTCCTTCCACCGACATCTTTTCCTCCTTCCTTCCCCTGACATCTGTTCCTCCTTCCTTCCCCTGACATCTGTTCCTCCTTCCTGCCCCTGACATCTGTTCCTCCTTCCTGCCCCTGACATCTGTTCCTCCTTCCTGCCCCTGACATCTGTTCCTCCTTCCTGCCCCTGACATCTGTTCCTCCTTCCTGCCCCTGACATCTTTTCCTCCTTCCTGCCCCTGACATCCTGAGTTCAGTTGTCACTGTTATGCTCTGAACAGGGCTCAGCTGGCACTCGGACATAAGCTCACGCACACACACTGTTGTTTTGCAGCAGGGTCCAGGGATGGCGCCGGAGGAGGTGGCTGCCATTTTACGGGATCCAATTGTGCTATTGTGTAATGTTTTTTCACGTTATTTGTAACTTATTTTGTACATAATGTTGCTGCCACTGTCTCTTATAACCAAAAAGAGCTTTTGGAAATCAGAACAGAGATTACTCACCTCGAACTAGTTGAAGGTTTTTTTCTTTAACGAGTTGGACGTGAAGGATTTACTCCAGACACCCAACAAGGCCCAAATCCCCATCATTCACATGAAGAAGAGACGGAGATATTGGGGACGTAGGTCAGGGTGCCTTGTAAGGATCCGACGGCGAGTGGGTAACCTGCCTCTACCATCAGTCATATTTGCCAACGTGCAGTCATTGGATAATAAAATGGATGAGATCCGATCAAGACTATCCGACCAACGGGACTTTAAAAACTAATATCTTATGTTTCACCGAGTCGTGGCTGAACAACATGGATAACATACAGCTGGCTGGGTTTTCGGTCCATCAGCAAGATAGAACAGCTGCCTCCGGTAAGACAAGGGGTGGTGGTCTGTGTCAATTTATTTTTAAATAACAGAGATCTAATATTAAGGAAGTCTCAAGGTTTTGCTTGCCTGAGGTAGAGTATCTCATGATAAGACGCAGACCACACTATTTACCGCATTGTTTTCATCTATATTTTTTTGTAGCTGTCTATTTACCACCACAAACCGATGCTGGCACTAAGACCGCACTCAACCAGCTGTATAAGGCCATGAGCAAACAGGAAAAGGCTCACCCAGAGGCGGCGCTCCTAGTAGCTGGGGACTTTAATGCAGGGAACCTTAAATCCGTTTTACCTCATTTCTACCAGCATGTTAAATGTGCGACCAGAGGAAAAAAAAACTCTAGGCCACCTTTACTCCACACACAGAGACGCGCACAAGGCTCGCCCTCCATTTGGCAAATCTGACCATAATGCTATTCTCCTGATTCCTGCTTAGAAGCAAAAACTAAAGCAGGAAGCACCAGTGACTCGCTCAATACGGAAGTGGTCTGATGACACGGATGCTAAGCTACAGGACTGTTTTGCTGCACAGACTGGAATATGTTTCCCGGGATTCCTCTGATGGCATTGAGGAGTACACCACATCAGTCATTGGCTTTATCAATAAGTGCATCGATGACGTCGTCTCCACAGTGACTGTACGTACATACCCCAACCAGAAGCCATGGATTACAGGCATCATCCGCACTGAGCTGAATGGAAGAGCTGCCGCTTTCAAGGAGCGAAACACTAACCTGGACACTTATAAGAAATCCTGCAATGCCCTCCGATGAACCATCAAACAGGCAAAGCATCAATGTAGGACTAAGATCGAGTCGTACTACACCAGCTCCGATACTCGTCGGATGTGGCAGGGCTTCCAAACTGTTACAGACTACAAAGGGAAACCCAGCCGTGTGCTACCCAGTGACGCGAGCCTACCAGATGAGCTAAATTACTAATATGCTCGCTACAAGGCAAGCAACACTGAAGCATCCATGAAAGCACCAGCTGTTCCGGACGACTATGTGATCATGCTCTTCGTTGCCGATGTTAGACCATTTGAACAGGTCAACATTCACAAGGCCGCAGCGCCAGACGGATTACAGGACGTGTACTCCGAGCATTCGCCGACCAACTGGAAAGTGTCTCTATTGACATTTTCAACCTCTCCCTGATTGAGTCTGTAAAACCAACATGTTTCAAGCAGACCACCATAGTCCCTGTGCCCAAGAACACTAAGGTAACCTGCCTAAATGACTACCAACCCGTAGCACTCACGTCTGTAGCCATGAAGTGCTTTGAAAGGCTGGTCATGGCTCACATCAACACCATCATCCCATAAACATTAGACCCACTCCAATTTGCATACCGCCCTAACAGATCCACAGATGATGCAATCTCTATTGCACTCCACACTGCCCTTTCCCACCTGGACAAAAGGAACACCTATGTGAGAATGCTGTTCATTGACTACAGCTCATCGTTCAACACCATAGTGCCCTCAAAGAGCATCAATAAGCTAAGGACCCTGGGAATAAACACCTCCCTCTGCAACTGGTCGTAAGGGTAGGTAACAACACTTCTGCCACGCTGATTCTCAACACGGGGGTCCCTCAGGGGTGCGTACTCTGTCCCCTCCTGTACTCCTGGTTCACCCATGACTGCATGACCAAGCACGACTCCAAAACCATCATTAAGTTTGCAGATGACACAACAGTGGTAGGCCTGATCACCGACAATGATTATACAGCCTATAGGGAGGAGGTCAGAGACCTGGCCATGTGGTGCCAGGACAACAACCTCTCCCTCAACGTGATCAAGACAAAGGAGATGATTGTGGACTACAGGAAAAGGAGGACCAAGCACGCCCCCATTAATATCAACGGGGCTGCAATGGAGCAGGTTGATGTTGTTGTTAATCCGATTTAGGAGAAAAGGGCATTCAAACATCTTGCTGTGAATTTCACACTTGCTCTACATTAACCCCTAGGAAACATACATTTACACTCTACGGACAATTCCTTCGACCTCGTTACTTGGTTTTGCTCTGACATGCACTGTCAACTGTGGGACCTTTATATAGACAGGTGTGTGCCTTCCCAAATCATTTCCGATCAATAGAATTCTACCTTAGGTGATCCCAACGGAGTTGTAGAAACATCTCAAGGATGATCAATGGAAACAGGATGCACCTGAGCTCAATTTTGAGTCTCATAGCAAAGAATACTTGCTTTTTTATTTGTAATAAATTTACCAAAAATTCTAACTGTTTTCACTGTCATTAAGGGGTATTGTCAGAGCAATAGTAGAGCAAGAATCTAGTGATGCACTGGGATCATCTGGATTGGGTGACATCATTACCGAGTCATCAACACTCTATCACCGCTTAGCTGGTGGAGGTTTGGATGATTAGCGTCTTTCACAGGAGTCGACGCTAATGCTAGGCCATAGTTATCTACTGGCATGGTGGATGATCTGTCTTTCACAGGAGTCGATGCTAATGCTAGGCCGTAGTTATCCACTGGCATGGTGGATGATCCGTCTTTCACAGAAGTCGATGCTAATGCTAGGCCATAGTTATCCACTGGCATGGTGGATGATCAGTCTTTCACAGGAGTCGATGCTAATGCTAGGCCATGGTGGTGCCAGCTGCCACATTAAAGAACACCAATAAGAAGAAGACTTGCTTGGGCCATGATTCTTCAAAGTAGCCACCCTTTGCCTTGATGACAGCTTTGTACACTCTTGGCGTTCTCTCAACCAGCTTCAGCTGGAATGCTTTTCCAACGGTCTTGAAGGAGTTTCCACATGCTGAGCATTTGTTGGCTGCTTTTCCTTCACTCTGCGGTCTGACTCATCCCAAACCATCTGAATTGGGTTGAGGTTGGGTTATTGTGGAGGCCAGGTCATCTGATGCAGCACTCCATCACTCTCCTTCTTGGTCAAATAGCCCTTACCCAGCCTGGAGGTGTGTTTTGGGTCATTGTCCTGTTGAAAAACAAATAATAGTCCCACTAAGCCCAAACCAGATGGGATGGCGTATCGCTACAGAATGCTGTGGTAGCCATGCTGGTTAAGTGTAATGTGTAACCCATAATGTTGAAATCATCTAGAAGTAACTTTTTTTTTTTTCAGCTTCAAAATCAATTTTAGATTAGTTTTGGATGATTTTTGAAGTGGCCTTTTATTGTCCCCCAGCACAAGGTGCACCTGTGTAATGATCATTCTGTTTAATCAGCTTCTTGATGTGCCACACCTGTCAGGTGGATGGATTATCTTGGAAAAGGAGAAATGCTCACTAACAGGGATGTAAACAAATCTGTGAACAAAACTGGAGAGAAATACGCTTTTTGTCCATATGGAACATTTGATATATATTTATTTATTTTATTCATTTATTTTTAGCTCATGAAACATGGGACCAACACTTTGTGTTTTTGTTCAGTGTAGCTACCTACCTACCCCTCTACCTACCCCTTCCTCACCCCTGTACCTACCCCTTCCTCACCCCTGTACCTACCCCTTCCTCACCCCTGTACCTACCCCTTCCTCACCCCTGTACCTACCCCTTCCTCACCCCTGTACCTACCCCTTCCTCACCCCTGTACCTACCCCTCTACCTTCCCCTGTACCTACCCCTTCCTCACCCCTGTACCTACCCCTGTACCTACCCCTTCCTCACCCCTGTACCTACCCCTTCCTCACCCCTGTACCTACCCCTTCCTCACCCCTCTAACTACCCCTGTACCTACCCCTTCCTCACCCCTGTACCTACCCCTTAATAACCCCTCAAGCTCTGGCCTGATGCAACCGCTTTACCTCAGTGGACTGAGAGACCCTTATCCTCTGGCCTGAAAAAGCAGTCAGTCAGTCAGCGAGGACTGTAACGTTGTTATTACAACGCTTCCTGTTTAAAGAAAATATATTTTTTAAATGATGGCCCAGTTGACTCATAGCAGTATTCCAGCCAAGGTTAATGTCTGATTGGCGAGGGAGGGATAGAGGGAGGGATAGAGTGTGAGGGGACTGTTAAAGATGATCGTTCTCTAAAGAGCTACCCTCTCTTCCTGCTACCCTCTCTACCCTCTCTTCCTGCTACCCTCTCTTCCTGCTACCCTCTCTTCCGTCTACCCTCTCTTCCGTCTACCCTCTCTTCCGTCTACCCTCTCTTCCGTCTACCCTCTCTTCCGTCTACCCTCTCTTCAGTCTCCCTACTATCTCTTAACACTGGACTCTGAAGGACACTAGGGAGGGATGAAGGGATGCTGAACCAAAATCATTCTTTAATGACCTGTCCTCTGTTCACTCCCTAAAGCTCTTCCTCTGGCCTTTCCTCCCTCCCTGTCACTTGAGGATTGTACTGGACAACAGTGGCCTGTTTCAGCCACATCAGAATATAGCTAGGCTAATAGGAATACCAAGTATTTTATAGAGAGCTCTGCTCTCCAGTGTCTCTCCAACCTAGGCATTTTGGCACTTCTCAACATGGCATCCTGAATGTGTCTGTGGGACGTCGGCCCCGTGTCTGTGGGACACGCCGGCCCCGCGCTCCTGTGGGGGACGCCGGCCCCCCGCGCTCCTGTGGGGGACGCCGGCCCCCCGCGCTCCTGTGGGGGACGCCGGCCCCGCGTGTGTTTCTGAGGAGTGGGGAATAATTAGAGGCCTCGTCAGTTTGGACAGTAATCATCTTTCTCTTTGTCTCTTATTGTGTGAGATCATTTCTCCCGTCCAATGTGTACTACTTCAAAGATAAATGATTAGTCCGGTCCTGAATCCTTCGGGCTGCTGAAGATGTCTAGGGCTGACTGAGAGATGATGGATGTGAAATGAAGCTCAGGTTATTTAAATCAGCCAGATGGAAGCAGAGCAGTAATGACTAATCAACACTCTGAGTGAGTGAGTGAGTGAGTGTGAGAGACTACATGGGTAGGTAGAGACTCTGTGACTCCCACAACACCTTCTTTATATATGAAAACACAGACCCATTCTATATAGGCTATAGCTACGCTCCGTATTAAACACAGACCCATTCTATATAGGCTACAGCTACGCTCCGTATTAAACACAGACCCATTCTATATAGGCTATAGCTACGCTCCGTATTAAACACAGACCCATTCTATATAGGCTACAGCTACGCTCCGTATTAAACACAGACCCATTCTATATAGGCTATAGCTACGCTCCGTATTAAACACAGACCCATTCTATATAGGCTATAGCTACGCTCCGTATTAAACGCAGACCCATTCTATATAGGCTATAGCTACGCTCCGTTTTAAACGCAGACCCATTCTATATAGGCTACAGCTACGCTCCGTATTAAACACAGACCCATTCTATATAGGCTATAGCTACGCTCCGTATTAAACACAGACCCATTCTATATAGGCTACAGCTACGCTCCGTATTAAACACAGACCCATTCTATATAGGCTATAGCTACGCTCCGTATTAAACACAGACCCATTCTATATAGGCTATAGCTACGCTCCGTATTAAATGCAGACCCATTCTATATAGGCTATAGCTACGCTCCGTTTTAAACGCAGACCCATTCTATATAGGCTATAGCTACGCTCCGTATTAAACGCAGACCCATTCTATATAGGCTATAGCTACGCTCCGTATTAAACACAGACCCATTCTATATAGGCTATAGCAACGCTCCGTATTAAACACAACGATCCCTTTTGAACCTGGATGGATGGATGGATGGATGGATGACTGGATGGATGGATGACTGGATGGAGGGCTGACTGGATGGAGGGCTGACTGGATGGAGGGCTGGCTGGATGGAGGGCTGGCTGGATGGCTGACTTGTTGGCTCAATTATCAAACCAAATGAACAACTGTAGAGCATTTAGCAAATTTGAGACAGTTAATTTATAGGATATGTAGCTGGCAGACAGTTAGTTGTGAATTCCCTGCTGTAACTAGATCACCTGGCGCCTGCTGCACAACAGTGACTCACAAGTCTCCGGTCTCTCATCGTTGTGTGCTTGTAAACAAACACCACGTGATTGGGGACTAAATCAAATCAAGTTTTATTTATACAGCACATTTCAGATATACAATGCAACACAATGTGCTTTACAGGAATAAACTATAAAAATAAAAGCTGAAATATTTACTACACAACAAACAAGATAAAAAAAAATAAAAAAAGAATGACAAACTGAATGAATGAAAAGCAAAGCTACAAATGTGTTTTAAGATCTCTTTTAAATATGTCCACAGTTTCAGCCCCTCTGAGGTTCTCTGGCTGTTCCAGAGGCTGGGGGCATAGTAACTAAAGGCTGGGGGCATAGTAACTAAAGGCTGGGGGCATAGTAACTAAAGGCTGGGGGCATAGTAACTAAAGGCTGGGGGCATAATAACTAAAGGCTGCCTCTCCATGCCTCTTGGTCCTAGGCTTTGGGATAGTTAAAAGGCTGTCTCTCCGTGCCTCTTGGTCCTGGCCTTTGGGGTAGTTGAAAGGCCAGAGGACCTGAGGGACCTACTGGGTACAGAACTTAAAGCATGTCTGATATGTATTGGGGTGAACAATCATGGATTGATTTTAAAGCCAATATAATAATCTTCAGATATGTTCTAAAATTGACAGGCAGCCAGAGACCTTTTCTGGTCATTTACCACTTTAACTAAGGTCATTTACCACTTTAACTAAGACTGTCTCTCTGTTGAGGATAAGATCATTTACCACTAAGGCTGTCTCTGTGTTGGCTCTAGGATCATTTACCACTAAGGCTGTCTCTGTGTTGGCTCTAGGATCATTTACCACTAAGGCTGTCTCTGTGTTGGCTCTAGGATCATTTACCACTTTAACTAAGACTGTGCTGTGGTGGGCATGAAAACCAATTAAAAAAAAAATACACTTCACACTTAAATTATTTAGCTGTTTGAACACCAATTTCTCCAGAAGTTTGATTAAGAACGGAAGGCTGGAGATTAGCCAAAAGATGCTGAGAGCTGAAGAATCCAGGTTCCTTTTCTTCAGAAAGGGTTTCACCATAGCAATTTTTAGTGAGGTGGGGAAAGTGCCCGTGAACAAGGAGAGATTAACAATAGCTTGCACTTCTTCAGATAAGCAATTAAAAACAATTTTGCAGAAGGTGGTGGGGGATAGGATGGAGAAGGCAGGTAGAAGGCTTACGTTGTGAGCATGTCTGTGTCAACCAGGGTAAATAAACCCATAGTACCTTTACGTGGTAGACTAGAGCACATATCATCAAACTTCTCATCAGGTCTCGACTGATACCCAGCTTTGTGTTGGTTGTCTTATCTCTGAAAATATGCCACAAACTTACATGTGGAGGAAAGTTCACAGGTTTGAGGGGGTTAGGATTTATCAGGCCTTCAATGGTGGAGGAGAGCACTCTCTAATTATTCTCATTAATAGTGATTAAGTTAGAAAAAAACGAGCCCGTCTGGCATTTCTAATGGCCACACGCAGTAGCAGTCCAATGTTTTAGAACGTCTGCTCATTCAAAGGGTTTTCTTTATTTTCTACATTGTAGAATAATAGTGAAGATGACATCACAACTAGGAAATGACACATATGGAATCATGTAGTAACCCAAAAAAATCTACATGTATTTTATATTTGAGATTCTTCAAAGTAGTAGAGGTCGACCGATTATGATTTTTCAACACCGATACTGATTATTGGCGGACCAAAAAAAGCCGATGCCGATTAATCGGCCGTTTTTGTATTTCTTTAGTATTTTTATTTTTTATTTTTTATATATATATTATTTTTTATTATTTATTTATATTTTATTATTTTAAAAATATATATATTTTATTTATTTGTAATAATGACAATTACAACAATACTGAATGAACACTTATTTTAACTTAATATAATACATCAATAAAATCAATTTAGCCTCAAATAAATAAACGTGTTCAATTTGGTTTAAATAATGCAAAAACAAAGTGTTGGAGAAGAAAGTAAAAGTGCAATATGTGCCATGTAAAAAAGCTAACGTTTAAGTTCCTTGCTCAGAACATGAAAACATTTGAAAGCTGGTGGTTCCTTTTAACATGAGTCTTCAATATTCCCAGGTAAGAAGTTTTAGGTTGTAGTTATTATAGGACTATTTCTCTATACGATTTGTATTTCATATACCTTTGACTATTGGATGTTCTTATAGGCACTTTAGTATTGCCAGTGTAACAGTATAGCTTCCATCCCTCTCCTCGCTCCTACCTGGGCTCGAACCAGGAACATATCGACAACAGCCACCCTCGAAGCAGCGTTACCCATGCAGAGCAAGGGGAACAACTTCTCCAAGTCTCAGTGCGAGTGACGTTTGAAACGCTATTAGCGCGCACTTGGGAGTTGACAGGCTTGAAGTCATAAACAGCGCAATGCATTGCGAAGGGCTGCTGGCAAACGCACGAAAGTGCTGTGTGAATGAACGCTTACGAGCCTGCTGCTGCCTTCCACCGCTCAGTCAGACTGCTCTATCAAATCATAGACTTAATTATAACATAATAACACACAGAAATACGAGCCTTAGGTCATTAATATGGTCGAATCCGGAAACTATCATCTCGAAAACAATTTTTTTTCCTGTCAGTGAAACACGGAACCGTTACGTATTTTATCTAACGGGTGGCATCCCTAAGTCTAAATATTCCTGTTACGTTGTACAACCTTCAATGTTATGTCATAATTACGTAAAATTCTGGCAAATTAGTTTGCAATGAGCCAGGCGGCCCAAACTGTTGCATATACCCTGACTCTGCGTGCAATGAACACAAAATGACACAATTTCACCTGGTTAATATTGCCTGCTAACCTGGATTTCTTTTAGCTAAATATGCAGGTTTAAAAATATATACTTCTGTGTATTGATTTTAAGAAAGGCATTGATGTTTATGGTTCGATACATTCGTGCAACGATTGTGCTTTTTTTCGCAAATGAGCTTTTGTTAAATCATCCCCCGTTTGGCGAAGTCGGCTGTCTTTGTTCGGAAGAAATAGTCTTCACAGTTCGCAACGAGCCAGGCGGCCCAAACTGCTGCATATACCCTGACTCTGTTTGCAAGAGAAGTGACACATTTTCCCTAGTTAAAAGAAATTCATGTTAGCAGGCAATATTAACTAAATATGCAAGTTTAAATATATATACTTGTGTATTGATTTTAAGAAATGCATTGATGTTTATGGTTGGAGCAACGTGTACCTAGGCGATTATATGCAACGCAGGACAGGCTAGATAAACTAGTAATATCATCAACCATGTGTAGTTAACTAGTGATTATGATTGATTGTTTTTTATAAGATAAGTTTAATGCTAGCTAGCAACTTACCTTGGCTTATTACTGCATTCGTGTAACAGGCAGGCTCCTCGTGGAGTGCAATGTAAAGCAGGTGGTTAGAGCGTTGGACTAGTTAACCGTAAGGTTGCAAGATTGAATCCCCGAGCTGACAAGGTAAAAATCTGTCGTTCTGCCCCTGAACAAGGCAGTTAACCCACCGTTCCTAGGCCGTCATTGAAAATAAGAATGTGTTCTTAACTGACTTGCCTAGTTAAATAAAGGTAAAAAAAAAAAAAATCTGCCAAATCGGCGTCCAAAAACTTGAAATCAGCCCTAATTAATCGGCCATTCCGATTAATCGGTCGACCTCTACAAAGTAGCCACCCTTCAAATACCGACCAAATGATCTCCCAAGAGATTTCTCGTTGGTTATTGTCACAGCCGTGTATATCCCCCCCCCTCCCCCCCACGACGGCCCTCAAGGAACTTCACTGGACTTTATGCAAACTGGAAACCATATGCCATGAGGTTGCATTTATTGCACCTGGGTATTTTAACAAAGCAACTTTTGAGAACAAGGCTACCTACATTTTATCAGCATATTGACTGTAGCACTCACTCTGGTAAAACACTGGATCACTGCTCATATAACTTCTGCGATACATACAAGGCCCTCCCCCACCTTCCTTTCGGTAAATCTGACCACGACTCCATTTTACTCCTCCCCTCCTATAGGCAGAAAGTCAAACAGGATGTACCCGTGCTCGGGACTATTCAGCGCTGGTCTGACCAATCGGAATCCACCCTTCAAGATTGTTTTGATCACGCGGACTGGGACATGTTCCGGGTAGCCTCAGAGAATAATTTCAACGTATACGCTGATTCGGTGAGTGAGTTTATAAGGAAGTGTATAGGAGATGTTGTACCCACTGTGACTATTAAAACCTATCCTAACCAGAAACCGTGGATAGATGGCGGCATTTGCGCAAAACTGAAAGCGCGAACCACCACATTTAACCACGGAAAGATGACTGTGAATATTGCTGAATATAAACAGTGTAGTTATTCCCTCTTCAAGGCAATCTAACAAGCGAATTGCCGGTACAGGGACAAAGTGGAGTCGCAATTCAACGGTTCAGACACGAGACATATGTGGCAGGGTCTACAGAAAATCACGGACAACAAAAGAAAAACCAGCCACGTCGTGGACACCGTCTTGCTTCCAGACAAACTAAACAACTTCTTTTCCTGCTTTGAGGACAACACAGTGCCACCGACGCGGCCCCCTACCAAGGACTGTGGGCTCTCCTTCTCTGTGGCCAACGTGAGTAAAACATTTTAACATTTTAACCCTCACAAGGCTGCCGGCCCAGACGGCATCCTCAGAGCATGCGCAGACCAGCTGGCTGGTGTGTTTACGGACATATTCAATCAATCCTTATCCCAGTCTGATGTTCCCACATGCTTCAAGATGGCCACCATTTTTGCTGTATCCAAGAACTGAACTAAATGACTATTGCCCCGTAGCACTCACTTCTTGTCATCATGAAGTGCTTTGAGACTAGTCAAGGATCATATCACCCCCACCTTACCTGTCACCCTAGACCCACTTCAATTTGCTTACTGCCCCAACAGGTCCACAGATGATGCAATATCTATTGCACTCAACACTGCCCTTTCCCACCTGGACAAAAGGAACACCTATGTGAGAATGCTATTCATTGACTACAGCTCAGCGTTCAACACCATAGTGCCCTCAAAGCTAAGGATCCTGGGACTAAACACCTCCCTCTGCAACTGGATCCTGGACTTCCTGACGGGCTGCCCCCAGGTGGTGAGGGTAGGTAACAACACATCCGCCACGCTGATCCTCAACACTGGAGCCCCTCAGGGGTGCGTACTCAGTCCCCTCCTGTACTCCCGGTTCACCCATGACTGCACGGCCAAGCACGACTCCAACACCATCATTAAGTTTGCCGATGACACAACAGTGGTAGGCCTGATCACCGACAACGACGAGACAGCCTATGGGGAGGAGGTCAGAGACCTGGCAGTGTGGTGCCAGGACAACAACCTCTTCCTCAACGTGATCACGACAAAGGAGAGGATCTAAGATGATACAACCCACGCCTCGGGTTAATAGTGTATATATGGTATACTACCCACGCCTAGTGTTAATGGTGTATATACGGTATACTACCCACGCCTCGTGTTAATGGTGTATATATGGTATACTACCCACGCCTCGTTAATGGTGTATATATGGTATACTACCCACGCCTCGGGTTAATAGTGTATATATGGTATACTACCCACGCCTCGGGTTAATAGTGTATATATGGTATACTACCCACGCCTCGGGTTAATAGTGTATATATGGTATACTACCCACGCCTCGGGTTAATAGTGTATATATGGTATATTACCCACGCCTAGTGTTAATAGTGTATATATGGTATACTACCCACGCCTCGGGTTAATAGTGTATATATGGTATACTACCCACGCCTAGTGTTAATGGTGTATATATGGTATACTACCCACGCCTCGTGTTAATGGTGTATATACAGTATACTACCTACGCCTAGTGTTAATAGTGTATATATGGTATACTACCCACGCCTAGTGTTAATGGTGTATATATGGTATACTACCCACGCCTGGTGTTAATGGTGTATATATGGTATACTACCCACGCCTAGTGGTAATTAATGGTGTATATACGGTATACTACCCACGCCTAGTGGTAATTAATGGTGTATATATGGTATACTACCCACGCCTGATGTTAATAGTGTGTGTGTGTATATATGGTATACTACCCACGCCTAGTGTTAATGGTGTATATATGGTATACTACCCACGCCTAGTGTTAGTGTATATATGGTATACTACCCACGCCTGGTGTTAATAGTTTGTGTGTGTATATATGGTATACTACCCACGCCTAGTGTTAATGGTGTATATATGGTATACTACCCACGCCTAGTGTTAGTGTATATATGGTATACTACCCACGCCTAGTGTTAATGGTGTATATATGGTATACTACCCACGCCTCGGGTTAATAGTGTATATATGGTATACTACCCACGCCTCGTGTTAATAGTGTATACTACCCACGCCTAGTGTTAATAGTGTATACTACCCACGCCTCGTGTTAATAGTGTATATATGGTATACTACCCACGCCTAGTGTTAATGGTGTATATATGGTATACTACCCACGCCTAGTGTTAATGGTGTATATATGGTATACTACCCACGCCTAGTGTTAATGGTGTATATATGGTATACTAACCACGCCTAGTGTTAATGGTGTATATATGGTATACTACCCACGCCTAGTGTTAATAGTGTATATATGGTATACTACCCACGCCTAGTGTTAATGGTGTGTATATGGTATACTACCCACGCCTAGTGTTAATAGTGTATATTTGGTATACTACCCACGCCTCGTGTTAATAGTGTGTGTGTGTATATATGGTATACTACCCACGCCTCGTGTTAATGGTGTATATATGGTATACTACCCACGCCTCGTGTTAATAGTGTGTGTGTGTATATATGGTATACTACCCACGCCTCGTGTTAATGGTGTATATATGGTATACTACCCACGCCTCGTGTTAATAGTGTATATATGGTATACTACCCACGCCTAGTGTTAATGGTGTATATACGGTATACTACCCACGCCTCGTGTTAATGGTGTATATACGGTATACTACCCACGCCTCGTGTTAATGGTGTATATATGGTATACTACCCACGCCTAGTGTTAATAGTATGTGTATATATGGTATACTACCCACGCCTAGTGCTAATGGTGTATATATTGTATACTACCCACGCCTAGTGTTAATAGTGTATATACGGTACACTACCCACACCTAGTGTTAATGGTGTATATATATGGTATACTACCCACGCCTCGTGTTAATAGTGTATATACGGTACACTACCCACGCCTCGTGTTAATGGTGTATATACGGTATACTACCCACGCCTAGTGTTAATAGTGTATATATGGTATACTACCCAAGCCTAGTGTTAATAGTGTGTATATGGTATACTACCCACGCCTAGTGTTAATGGTGTATATATGGTATACTACCCACGCCTCGGGTTAATAGTGTATATATTGTATACTACCCACGCCTAGTATTAATGGTGTATATATGGTATACTACCCACGCGTAGTATTAATGGTGTATATATGGTATACTACCCACGCGTAGTGTTAATAGTGTATATACGGTATACTACCCACGCCTCGTGTTAATGGTGTATATATGGTATACTATCCACGCCTAGTGTTAATGGTGTATATATTGTATACTACCCACGCCTTGTGTTTAATGGTGTATATACGGTATACTACCCACGCCTAGTGTTAATGGTGTATATATGGTATACTACCCACGCCTAGTGTTAAGTGTATATATGGTATACTACCCACGCCTCGTGTTAATAGTGTATATATTGTATACTACCCACGCCTCGTGTTTAATGGTGTATATACGGTATACTACCCACGCCTAGTGTTAATGGTGTGTATATGTGGTATACTACCCACGCCTAGTGTTAATAGTGTATATATGGTATACTAACCACGCTTAGTGTTAATAGTGTGTGTGTGTATATATGGTATACTACCCACGCCTAGTGTTAATAGTGTATATATGGTATACTACCCACGCCTAGTGTTAATAGTGTATATATGGTATACTACCCACGCCTAGTGTTAATAGTGTATATATGGTATACTACCCACGCCTCGGGTTAATAGTGTGAGTGTATATATGGTATACTACCCACGCCTCGTGTTAATAGTGTGAGTGTATATATGGTAGACTACCCACGCCTCGTGTTAATAGTGTATATATGGTATACTACCCACGCCTCGTGTTAATAGTGTATATATGGTATACTACCCACGCCTCGGGTTAATAGTGTGTGTATATTTGTGGTGTCTCCTCAGGCCCAGATAGCCTTCCTGCAGGGAGACAGGAAAGGACAGGAGAACCTGAAGAAGGATCTGGTCAGGAGGATCAAGATGCTGGAATACGCCCTCAAACAGGAGAGGTATGTACCCTGCATCTCTCACCACATTACGCTGCCTTTAATCATCATCATCATCACACGGCATCGTCACATGACCCTGTGACCTTTCACATTTCATTCACCACACTGATAATTACAGAGGCGGGGTCCCAGTACTGAGGCTATATACACGGGGTCCCAGTACTGAGGCTATATACACGGGGTCCCAGTACTGAGTCTCTATACACGGGGTCCCAGTACTGAGTCTGTATACACGGTGTCCCAGTACTGAGGCTGTATACACGGTGTCCCAGTACTGAGGCTGTATACACGGGGTCCCAGTACTGAGGCTGTATACACGGGGTCCAGTACTGAGTCTCTATACATGGGGTCCCAGTACTGAGTCTCTATACACGGGGTCCCAGTACTGAGTCTCTATACACGGGGTCCCAGTACTGAGTCTGTATACACGGGGTCCCAGTACTGAGGCTGTATACACGGGGTCCCAGTACTGAGGCTGTATACACGGGGTCCCAGTACTGAGGCTGTATACACGGGGTCCCAGTACTGAGGCTGTATACACGGGGTCCCAGTACTGAGGCTGTATACACGGGGTCCCAGTACTGAGTCTCTATACACGGGGTCCCAGTACTGAGTCTCTATACACGGGGTCCCAGTACTGAGTCTCTATACACGGGGTGCCAGTACTGAGTGTGTATACACGGGGTCCCAGTACTGAGGCAAGAGATTGGTGCAAAAAGGGTCAATACAGATATTCCAGGTAGCTATTGGTTAACTATTTAACTGTCTTCTAGCTTGAGAGTAGAAGCTGAATAAATACAGGCAGCCTGCAGCAGATCCTTAATGATGATGAATAAATACAGGCAGCCTGCAGCAGATCCTTAATGATGATGATGAATAAATACAGGCAGCCTGCAGCAGATCCTTAATGATGATGATGAATAAATACAGGCAGCCTGCAGCAGATCCTTAATGATGATGATGAATAAATACAGGCAGCCTGCAGCAGATCCTTAATGATGATGATGAATAAATACAGGCAGCCTGCAGCAGATGCTTAATGATGATGAATAAATACAGGCAGCCTGCAGCAGATCATTAATGATGGTGAATAAATACAGGCAGCCTGCAGCAGATCCTTAATGATGATGATGAATAAATACAGGCAGCCTGCAGCAGATCCTTAATGATGATGAATAAATACAGGCAGCCTGCAGCAGATCCTTAATGATGATGAATAAATACAGGCAGCCTGCAGCAGATGCTTAATGATGATGATGAATAAATACAGGCGGCCTGCAGCAGATCCTTAATGATGATGAATAAATACAGGCAGCCTGCAGCAGATCATTAATGATGAATAAATACAGGCAGCCTGCAGCAGATCCTTAATGATGATGAATAAATACAGGCAGCCTGCAGCAGATCCATAACCTCTACGGGCTAGGGGGCAGTATTGAGAATTTTGGAAAAAATATGTGCCCATTTTTAACTGCCTCCTACACCAACTCAGAAGCTAGAATATGCATATTATTTCTCAAACATATGACTATTTTACACCATTTTAAAGACAAGACTCTCGTTAATCTAACCACATCGTCCGATTTCAAAAAGGCTTTACAGCGAAAGCGAAACATTAGATTATGTCAGGAGAGTACCCTCCCAAAAATAATCACACAGCCATTTTTCAAGCTAGCATATATGTCACAAAAACCAAAACCACAGCTAAATGCAGCACTAACCTTTGATGATCTTCATCAGAAGACACTCCTAGGACATTGTTATACAATACATGCATGTTTTGTTCAATTAAGTTCATAATTATATGAAAAAACTTCCGGTGAATTTACTAAATTACTTACGATAAACGTTGACAAAATACATAATTATTTTAAGAATTATACATACAGAACTCCTTTATGCAATCGCGGTGTCAGATTTTAAAATAGCTTTTCGGCGAAAGCACATTTTGCAATATTCTGAGTACATAGCTCGGCCATCACAGCTAGCTATTTTGACACCCACCAAGTTTGGGGCTCACTAAACTCAGAATTACTATTAGAAAAATTGCATTACCTTTGCTGTTCTTCGTCAGAATGCACTCCCAGGACTTCTACTTCAACAACAAATGTTGTTTTGGTTCCAAATAATCCATAGCTATATTCAAATAACTCCGTTTTGTTCGTGCGTTCAGGTCACTATCCGAAGGGTGACGCGCGAGCGCATTTCGTGACAAAAAAATTCAAAATATTCCATTACCGTACTTAGAAGCATGTCAAACGCTGTTTAAAATCAATTTTTATGCTATTTTTCTCGTAAAATAGCGATAATATTCCAACCGGGCAACGTTGTATTCATTCAAAGGCTGAAAGAAAAAAAATGGAGAAGTCTCGAATGCGCATCTCAGTCCCACTGTCCCCAAGCTGACCACTTACAAACTTTCCTGCTGTTCTTTGCCCAGAGACAGCAGACACCCCATTCCACTTTCTGGTGGCTTTAGAGAGCCAATGGAAGCCTTAGAAAATGTCACGTTACAGCACAGATGCTGTATTTTTGATAGAGATGCAACAGAAGGACAACAAATTGTTAGACAGGGCACTTCCTGTATGGACTCTTCTCAGGTTTTGGCCTGCCATATGAGTTCTGTTATACTCACAGACACCATTCAAACAGTTTTAGAAACTTTAGAGTGTTTTCTATCAAAATCTACTAATTATATGCATATTCTCGTTTCTGGGCAAGAGTAGTAACCAGTTTAAATCGGGTACGTTTTTTATCCGGCCGTGCAAATACTGCCCCCTAGCCGCAACAGGTTAATGATGATGAATAAAACAGGCAGCCTGCAGCAGATCCTTAATGATGATGAATAAATACAGGTGTCCTGTATTAACCTCGTTAGTCAGTATGTTACACCTGTACTGGCTTGTCACCTCATTAGTCAGTATGTTACACCTGTACTGGCTTGTCATCTCATTAGTCAGTATGTTACACCTGTACTGGCTTGTCACCTCATTAGTCAGTATGTTACACCTGTACTGGCTTGTCACCTCATTAGTCAGTATGTTACACCTGTACTGGCTTGTCATCTCATTAGTCAGTATGTGTTACACCTGTACTGGCTTGTCATCTCATTAGTCAGTATGTGTTACACCTGTACTGGCTTGTCACCTCATTAGTCAGTATGTGTTACACCTGTACTGGCTTGTCACCTCATTAGTCAGTATGTGTTACACCTGTACTGGCTTGTCACCTCATTAGTCAGTATGTGTTACACCTGTACTGGCTTGTCACCTCATTAGTCAGTATGTGTTACACCTGTACTGGCTTGTCACCTCATTAGTCAGTATGTGTTACACCTGTACTGGCTTGTCACCTCATTAGTCAGTATGTGTTACACCTGTACTGGCTTGTCACCTCATTAGTCAGTATGTGTTACACCTGTACTGGCTTGTCACCTCATTAGTCAGTATGTGTTACACCTGTACTGGCTTGTCACCTCATTAGTCAGTATGTGTTACACCTGTACTGGCTTGTCACCTCATTAGTCAGTATGTGTTACACCTGTACTGGCTTGTCACCTCATTAGTCAGTATGTGTTACACCTGTACTGGCTTGTCATCTCATTAGTCAGTATGTTACACCTGTACTGGCTTGTCATCTCATTAGTCAGTATGTGTTACACCTGTACTGGCTTGTCATCTCATTAGTCAGTATGTGTTACACCTGTACTGGCTTGTCATCTCATTAGTCAGTATGTGTTACACCTGTACTGGCTTGTCACCTCATTAGTCAGTATGTGTTACACCTGTACTGGCTTGTCACCTCATTAGTCAGTATGTTACACCTGTACTGGCTTGTCACCTCATTAGTCAGTATGTGTTACACCTGTACTGGCTTGTCATCTCATTAGTCAGTATGTTACACCTGTACTGGCTTGTCACCTCATTAGTCAGTATGTTACACCTGTACTGGCTTGTCATCTCATTAGTCAGTGTGTTACACCTGTACTGGCTTGTCATCTCATTAGTCAGTGTGTTACACCTGTACTGGCTTGTCATCTCATTAGTCAGTATGTTACACCTGTACTGGCTTGTCATCTCATTAGTCAGTATGTTACACCTGTACTGGCTTGTCATCTCATTAGTCAGTATGTGTTACACCTGTACTGGCTTGTCACCTCATTAGTCAGTATGTTACACCTGTACTGGCTTGTCATCTCATTAGTCAGTATGTTACACCTGTACTGGCTTGTCATCTCATTAGTCAGGAATGCGCTGGCTAGTTAACAGGAATGCGCTGGCTAGTTAACAACAGGAATGCGCTGGTTAGTTAACAACAGGAATGCGCTGGTTAGTTAACAACAGGAATGCGCTGGTTAGTTAACAACAGGAATGCGCTGGTTAGTTAACAACAGGAATGCGCAGGCTAGTTAACAGGAATGCGCTGGCTAGTTAACAGGAATGCGCTGGCTAGTTAACAGGAATGCGCTGGCTAGTTAACAACAGGAATGCGCTGACTAGTTAACAACAGGAATGCGCTGGCTAGTTAACAACAGGAATGCGCTGGCTAGTTAACAACAGGAATGCGCTGGCTAGTTAACAGGAATGCGCTGGCTAGTTAACAGGAATGCGCTGGCTAGTTAACAACAGGAATGCGCTGGCTAGTTAACAACAGGAATGCGCTGGCTAGTTAACAACAGGAATGCGCTGGCTAGTTAACAACAGGAATGCGCTGGCTAGTTAACAGGAAGTCTGATCCCAAGTTATTTTACTGATTAAAGTGAGGACTGTTTTCTGTTTCTCTGTCAATCCTTAATCATCAGTTGTTTCTGCCTTCTCTTCCAGGGCCAAGTACCACAAGTTAAAATATGGAACAGAGTTGAACCAAGGAGACGTGAAGCCTCCCAGCTATGACTACGGTAGGACAACTTACACATTCCCCTCTTTACCAATGGCGGTACTAAACCCCTTCACCTGAATCCTGTCTGGGTCTGTAGGCTTTTTACACAATAGTCTTATCCAATAGTTTCACCATGTCTGTTCCTGAGAACTACCATGTAACAACAACACTCTCTCTGTGATGGCCTCCATGTTCCAATTCCCTCCTGTCTTTAGGGATGTGTCCTATTGGCCTCCATGTTCCAATTCCCTCCTGTCTTTAGGGATGTGTCCTATTGGCCTCCATGTTCCAATTCCCTCCTGTCTTTAGGGATGTGTCCTATTGGCCTCCATGTTCCAATTCCCTCCTGTCTTTAGGGATGTGTCCTATTGGCCTCCATGTTCCAATTCCCTCTTGTCTTTAGGGATGTGTCCTATTGGCCTCCATGTTCCAATTCCCTCCTGTCTTTAGGGATGTGTCCTCCTATTGGCCTCCATGTTCCAATTCCCTCCTGTCTTTAGGGATGTGTCCTCCTATTGGCCTCCATGTTCCAATTCCCTCCTGTCTTTAGGGATGTGTCCTCCTATTGGCCTCCATGTTCCAATTCCCTCCTGTCTTTAGGGATGTGTCCTATTGGCCTCCATGTTCCAATTCCCTCCTGTCTTTAGGGATGTGTCCTCCTATTGGCCTCCATGTTCCAATTCCCTCCTGTCTTTAGGGATGTGTCCTATTGGCCTCCATGTTCCAATTCCCTCCTGTCTTTAGGGATGTGTCCTATTGGTCTCCATGTTCCAATTCCCTCCTGTCTTTAGGGATGTGTCCTCCTATTGGCCTCCATGTTCCAATTCCCTCCTGTCTTTAGGGATGTGTCCTCCTATTGGCCTCCATGTTCCAATTCCCTCCTGTCTTTAGGGATGTGTCCTCCTATTGGCCTCCATGTTCCAATTCCCTCCTGTCTTTAGGGATGTGTCCTCCTATTGGCCTCCATGTTCCAATTCCCTCCTGTCTTTAGGGATGTGTCCTATTGGTCTCCATGTTCCAATTCCCTCCTGTCTTTAGGGATGTGTCCTCCTATTGGTCTCCATGTTCCAATTCCCTCCTGTCTTTAGGGATGTGTCCTCCTATTGGTCTCCATGTTCCAATTCCCTCCTGTCTTTAGGGATGTGTCCTCCTATTGGTCTCCATGTTCCAATTCCCTCCTGTCTTTAGGGATGTGTCCTCCTATTGGCCTCCATGTTCCAATTCCCTCCTGTCTTTAGGGATGTGTCCTATTGGTCTCCATGTTCCAATTCCCTCCTGTCTTTAGGGATGTGTCCTATTGGCCTCCATGTTCCAATTCCCTCCTGTCTTTAGGGATGTGTCCTCCTATTGGCCTCCATGTTCCAATTCCCTCCTGTCTTTAGGGATGTGTCCTCCTATTGGTCTCCATGTTCCAATTCCCTCCTGTCTTTAGGGATGTGTCCTCCTATTGGCCTCCATGTTCCAATTCCCTCCTGTCTTTAGGGATGTGTCCTATTGGTCCCCATGTTCCAATTCCCTCCTGTCTTTAGGGATGTGTCCTCCTATTGGCCTCCATGTTCCAATTCCCTCCTGTCTTTAGGGATGTGTCCTATTGGTCTCCATGTTCCAATTCCCTCCTGTCTTTAGGGATGTGTCCTCCTATTGGTCTCCATGTTCCAATTCCCTCCTGTCTTTAGGGATGTGTCCTCCTATTGGTCTCCATGTTCCAATTCCCTCCTGTCTTTAGGGATGTGTCCTCCTATTGGTCTCCATGTTCCAATTCCCTCCTGTCTTTAGGGATGTGTCCTCCTATTGGCCTCCATGTTCCAATTCCCTCCTGTCTTTAGGGATGTGTCCTATTGGCCTCCATGTTCCAATTCCCTCCTGTCTTTAGGGATGTGTCCTATTGGTCCCCATGTTCCAATTCCCTCCTGTCTTTAGGGATGTGTCGTCCTCATTATTCCTCATCTTTATTCATAAGATACAGCCTGTTATATCTGTTCAAAGCATCAGCTCTCTGGAAGTGTTGATGAACCGGAGAGGTGTCGGGGTGTGTGTGTGTGTCGGGGTGTGTGTGTTCATGTGCATAAATTAGGCATGTCTCTCTCTCCTCCTCTCTCCTAAATTACCCAGTTTAAAGACCGTCTCTCTTCTCCTCTCCCCTATCTCCTAAATTAGCAAGTAGGGATGCACCGATATGACATTTTTGGCCGATAGCGATATCCAATATTTTCCTTGCCAAAAAAAAACGATATTGATTCATAAAAAAATGTTGCGGCCTTTTAAGAATTCTAGTATAGTTAACATACACACACGTGAACGCAGCAGTCTAAGGTACTGCATCTCTGTGCAAGAGGCGTCACTGTGGAGGCTATATACAGGGTATTACGGTACAGAGTCAATGTGGGGGCTATATACAGGGTATTACGGTACAGAGTCAATGTGGAGGCTATATACAGGGTATTACGGTACAGAGTCAATGTGGAGGCTATATACAGGGGGTACCGGTACAGAGTCAATGTGGAGGCTATATACAGGCTATTACGGTACAGAGTCAATGTGGAGGCTATATACAGGGTATTACGGTACAGAGTCAATGTGGAGGCTATATACAGGGGGTACCGGTACAGAGTCAATGTGGAGGCTATATACAGGGGGTACCGGTACAGAGTCAATGTGGAGGCTGTATACAGGGGGTACCGATACAGAGTCAATGTGGAGGCTATATACAGGGGGTACCGGTACAGAGTCAATGTGGAGGTTATATACAGGGGGTACCAGTACAGAGTCAATGTGGAGGTTATATACAGGGGGTACCGGTACAGAGTCAATGTGGAGGCTATATACAGGGGGTACCGGTACAGAGTCAATGTGGGGGCTATATACAGGGTATTACGGTACAGAGTCAATGTGGAGGCTATATACAGGGTATTACGGTACAGAGTCAATGTGGAGGCTATATACAGGGGGTACCGGTACAGAGTCAATGTGGAGGCTATATACAGGCTATTACGGTACAGAGTCAATGTGGAGGCTATATACAGGGTATTACGGTACAGAGTCAATGTGGAGGCTATATACAGGGGGTACCGGTACAGAGTCAATGTGGAGGCTATATACAGGGGGTACCGGTACAGAGTCAATGTGGAGGCTGTATACAGGGGGTACCGATACAGAGTCAATGTGGAGGCTATATACAGGGGGTACCGGTACAGAGTCAATGTGGAGGTTATATACAGGGGGTACCAGTACAGAGTCAATGTGGAGGTTATATACAGGGGGTACCGGTACAGAGTCAATGTGGAGGCTATATACAGGGGGTACCGGTACAGAGTCAATGTGGAGGCTATATACAGGGGTTACCGGTACAGAGTCAATGTGGAGGCTATATACAGGGTGTACCGGTACAGAGTCAATGTGGAAGCTATATACATGGTGTACCGGTACAGAGTCAATGTGGAGGCTATATACAGGGGGTACCGGTACAGAGTCAATGTGGAGGCTATATACAGGGGGTACCGGTACAGAGTCAATGTGGAGGCTATATACAGGGGGTACCGGTACAGAGTCAATGTGCGGGGGCACCGGTATTGAGGTAATATGTACAGTCGTGGCCAAAAGTTTTGAGAATGACACAAATATTAATTTCCACAAAGTTTGCTGCTTCAGTGTCTTTAGATATTTTTGTCAGATGTTACTATGGAATACTGAAGTATAATTACAAGCATTTCATAAGTGTCAAAGGCTTTTATTGACAATTACATGAAGTTGGTGCAAAGAGTCAGTATTTGCAGTGTTTACCCTTCTTTTTCAAGACCTCTGCAATTCGTCCTGCCATGCTGTCAATTAACTTCTGGGCCACATCCTGACTGATGGCAGCCCATTATTGCATAATCAATGCTTGGAGTTTGTCAGAATTTGTGGGTTTTTGTTTGTCCACCCGCCTCTTGAGGATTGACCACAACTTCTCAATGGGATTACGTTCTCGGGAGTTTCCTGGCCATGGACCCAAAATATCGATGTTTTGTTCCCCAAGCCACTTAGTTATCACTTTTACCTTATGGCAAGGTGCTCCATCATGCTGGAAAAGGCATTCTTCGTCACCAAACTGTTCCTGGATGGTTGGGAGAAGTTGTTCTCGGAGGATGTGTTGGTACCATTCTTTATTTATGGCTGTGTTCTTAGGCAAAATTGTGAGTGAGCCCACTCCCTTGGCTGAGAAGCAACCCCACACATGAATGGTCTCAGGATGCTCAGGATGCTTTACTGTTGGCATGACACAGGACTGAGCTTTTTTCCGGATGCCCCAAACAATCGCAAAGGGGATTCATCAGAGAAAATGACTTTACCCCAGTCCTCAGCAGTCCAATCCCTGTACCTTCGTCATGGCCAGGTCCAGGGTCGCACCCAAGAAGCAGTTGTCAATGCCTAGGCTGGAACTCAGTGCTGCCCTTTCCGGAGCCTAGTTGGCATCGACCTTGCGAGCCGAGTTCACCTTGCCAATCCAAAGGGTCATCTACCGATGATTGTTTTTGACTTATTTATGAACTGGATTGTTGAATTCCCTAAATTATGTTAATAATGAATGATTGTTATGATTTCATCTTTGTGATTATGAATTAGATTGGATACATGTTATTCTGTTTCCTTTGTTATGCAGCACTCAGTAAATATACCACTTTATGGTTAAAGGAATTCCTGTCACCTGACCCCTGACCACCTGTTCACTCTCACAGTCGTCCTACCTGTCCATCTACCCACACAGATTCCAAGAATCTTACAATCAGTCTGTCCCTTATGTTTTTCCTGGAGAGAAATTACTTCTTTGCTGCCCTTCTTGACACCAGGCCATCCTCCAAAAGTATTCGCCTCACTGTGCGTGCAGATGCACTCACACCTGCCTGCTGCCATTCCTGAGCAAGCTCTGTACTGGTGGTGCCCTGATCCCGTAACTGAATCAACTTTAGGAGACGGTCCTGGCGCTTGCTGGACTTTCTTGGGCGTCCTGAAGCCTTCTTCACAACAATTGAACTGCTCTCCTTGAAGGTCTTGATGATCCAATAAATGGTTGATTTAGGTGCAATCTTACTGGCAGCAATATCCTTGCCTGTGAAGCCGTTTTTGTGCAAAGCAATGATGACGGCACGTGTTTCCTTGCAGGTAAGCATGGCTCAATTGGTAGAGCATGGTGTTTGCAACGCCAGGGTTGTGGGTTCGATTCCCACGGGGGGCCAGTACCAACAAAAAAATATATATAATAATAAATATGAAATGTATGCATTCACTACTGTAAGTCGCTCTGGATAAGAGCGTCTGCTAAATGACTAAAATGTAAAAAAAAAATGTAAATGTAAGAACAATGATTCCAAGCACCACCCGCATTGCACATAGTCTAGGTAGCCATTTGATTAGATGCTCAGGAGTCTCATGGCTTGGGGGTAGAAGCTGTTTAGAAGCCTCTTGGACCTAGACTTGGTGCTTCGGTACCGCTTGCCCTGCAAAGGCAGAGAGAACAGTCTATGACTAGGGTGGCTGGAGTCTGACAATTTTTAGGGCCTTCCTCTGACACCGCCTGGTATAGAGTTCCTGGATGGCAAGAACCTTGGCCCCGGTGATGTACTGGGCCGTACGCACTACCCTCTGTAGTGCCTTGCGGTCAGAGGCTGAGCAGTTGCCATACCAGGCAGTGATGCAACCCGTCAGGATGCTCACGATTGTGCAGCTGTAAAACCTTTTGAGGATCTGAGGACCCATGCCAAATCTTTTCAGTCTCCTGATGGGGAATAGGTTTTGTCGTGCCCTCTTCACAACTGTCTTGGTGTGCTTGGACCATGTTAGTTTGTTGGTGTTGTGGACACCAAGGAACTTGGAGCTCTCAACCTGCTCAAGACATCTCCTTTGTCTTGATCACATTGAGGGAGAGGTTGTTGTCCTGACACCATACGGTCAGGTTTCTGACCTCCCTATAGCTGTCTCGTTGTTGTCAGTGATCAGGCCTACCAGTGTTGTGTCATAGGCCAACTTAATGATGGTGTTGGAGATGTGCCTGACTGTGCAGTCATGAGTGAACAGGGAGTACAGGAGGGGACTGAGCACGCACCCCTGAGGGGCCCCCTGTTGAGGATCAGTGTGGCGGATGTGTTGTTACCTACCGTTATGACCTGGGGGCAGCCTGTCAGAAGGTCTAGGTTCCAGTTGCAGAGGGATGTGTTTCGTCCCAGGATCCTTAGCTTAGTGATGTGCTTTGAGGGCACTATGGTGTTGAACGCTGAGCTGTAGTCAATGAATAGCATTCTCACATAGGTGTTATTTTTGTCCAGGTGTGAAAGGGCAGTGTGGAGTGCAATAGAGGTTGCATCATCTGTGGATCTGTTGGGGCGGTATGTGAATTGTAGTGGGTCCAGGGTTTCTGGGATAATGGTGTTGATGTGAGCCATGACCAGCCTTTCAAAGCATTTCAGGGCTTCAGATGTGAGTGCTACGGGTTGGTAGTCATTTAGGCAGGTTACCTTTGTGTTCTTGGGCACAGGGTCTATTGTGGTCTGCTTGAAACATGTTGGTATTACAGATTCCGACAGGGAGAGTTATTTAGAAGTAGTTTAGCTCGTCTGGTAGGCTTGTGTCACTGGGCAGCTCTCAGCTGTGCTTCCCTTTGTAGTCTGTAATGGTTTGCAAGCCCTGCCACATCCAAGGAGCGTCAGAGCCGGTGTAGTAAGATTTGATCTTAGTCCTGTATTGACGCTTTGACTGTTTGATGGTTCGTCGGAGGGCATAGCGGGATTTCTTATAAGCTTCCTGGTTAGAGTCCCGCTCCTTAAAAGCGGCAGCTCTACCCTTTAGCTCAGTGCGGATGTTGCCTGTAATCCATGGCTTCTGGTTGGGGTATGTACGTACAGTCACTGTGGGGACGACGTCATCGATGCACTTATTGATGAAGCCAGTGACTGAGGTGGTATATTCCTCAATGCCATCGGAAGAATGCCGGAACATATTCCAGTCTGTGCAGCAAAACAGTCCTGTAGTTTAGCATCTGCTTCATCTGACCACTTCTTTATTGATCTAGCCACTGGTGATTCCTGCTTTAGTTTTTGCTTGTAAGCAGGAATCAGGACGTTAGAATTGTGGTCAAATTTGCCAAATGGAGGGCGAGGGAGAGCCTTGTACACGTCTCTGTGTGTGGAGTAAATTTGGTCCAGAGTTTTTTTTTTTACTTCTGGGTTCACATTTAACATGCTGATTTTGAAATTAGGTCAAACTGATTTAAGTTTCCCTTCACTTGGAGCGCCGCCCTTGGATGGGCGTTTTCCTGTTTGCTTATGGCGGTATACAGCTCATTGAGTGAGGTGTTAGTGCCAGCATCGGTCTGTGGTGATATGTAGACAGCTACGAAAAATACAGCTAAAAACTCTCTAGGTAGATTGTGTGGTCTACAGCTTATCATGAGATACTCAGGTGAGCAAAACCTTCCTTAGATTTCATGCACCAGCTGTTGTTTACAAATATGCATAGGCCCCCGCCCCGTGTCTTACCAGATGCTGCTGTTCTGTCTTGCCGATGGAGTGTATAACCCGCCAGCTGTATGTTGTTAATGACGTCGTTCAGCCCCGACTCAATGAAACATAAGATATTACAGTTTTTAATGTCCCGTTAGTAGGATATACGTGCTTTCAGTTCATCCCATTTATTTTCCAGCGAATGAACGTTAGTTAACAGTTCGGATGGCAAATGCAGAGGCAGATCCTCACAAGGCATCCCGATCTCTTTCCGTGAAATCTGTTTCTTTCTCCAGCGAATGACGGGGATGAGGGCCAGTACGGGTGTTTTGTAGTATATCCTTCCTGTCCGACTCATTAAAGACAAATTATTAGTCCAATTCGAGGTGAGTAATCGTTGTTCTGTTGTCCAGAAGTTGTTTTCGGTCATAAGAGACGGTAGCAGCAACATTATGTACAAAACAAGTTACAAACAATGCGAAAAAACTAACAAAATAGCAGAGTTGGTTAAAACCTCTTAAGGATCCGCCCCCTTTTTTCAGTTTTGGCCTAAAATGACATACCCAGATCTAACTGCCTGTAGCTCAGGACCTGAAGCAAGGATATGCATATTATTGGTACCATTTGAAAGGAAACACTTTGAAGTTTGTGGAAATGTGAAAGGAATGTATTAGAATATAACACAATAGATCTGGTAGAAGATAATACAAAGAACAAACCAACCGTTCTTTTGTAAAAACAATTTGTACCAACACCATCAGCCCAGGTGCAATTTAGATTTTGGCCACTAGATGTCATCAGTGTATGTGAAAAGTTTTAGACTGATCCAATGAACCATTGCATTTATGGTCAAAACGTTGTATCAAGACTGCCCATATGTACCTAATTTGTTTATTAATAACTTTTCATGTTCAAAATTGTGCACTCTCCAACAATAGCATTGTATTCTTTCATTTTAATACCTACTGTAAATTGGACAGTGCAGTTAGATTAACAATATCAGACATGTCTATGTCCTAGGAAATGTTCTTGTTACTTATAACCTCATGCTAATTGCATTAGCCTACATTAGCTTAACCGCCCCGTGGACGGGACACCGATCCCGAAGTTAAGAGCCAATTAAACGGCAGCCATCCCCTCCAGCGCCATCTTCACACCAATACGGCAATACGGCTTTCCTCAGTAGGAAATCCTCGTCGACCCACTGTGCTGTCAGACTCATCATGCTCATGGGGCTGACATCACTGGTCCAAAATGTCAGTCGTGAACCTAATAGCAGTGACGCTCATGGATTTGAGTTTCAACAATACTGTGTAACTCCGGCAGGAGTAACATCTGAAAAATTGTGCGTAACGGGGCTCGACCAGTCGGCGAAAGCCAACGTCATCCGCGAGAGAGAACGTTTTTTTAATGAATTCCATTATCTTGACATTGATGGATTTGGCCTTTGAGTTGTCTCACTGAAACGTTCTTACTCTGTCAAAAGACTGCTGGACTTGAACTTGTTCAGTTGTTGGAAATGTGCGCTTAGTATTTTTCTTTGTTCTGTGTAGCGCTGTATTTTTTTGTGGCGTCATTACGTCATCTACCTACGTTATATAGGTATGCACATAGGTATGCACGTCAGCTTTGACATCGTTTCTTTGCACATCGGCGTTAAACTTGATATCGGGCCCATGCCGTTGTTGGCATTTTTTAGCAAATATCAGCCGATTCCGATATGCTCACCGATATATCGTGCATCCCTACTACCCAGTTTAAAGACCGTCTCTCTCTCTCTTCTCTCATCTCTCTCCTAAATTACCCAGTTTAAAGACCGTCTCTCTCTCTTCTCTCTCCTAAATTACCCAGTTTAAAGACCGTCTCTCTCTCTTCTCTCTCCTAAATTACCCAGTTTAAAGACCGTCTCTCTCTCTCTTCTCTCATCTCTCTCCTAAATTACCCAGTTTAAAGACCGTCTCTCTCTCTTCTCTCTCCTAAATTACCCAGTTTAAAGACCGTCTCTCTCTCTCTTCTCTCATCTCTCTCCTAAATTACCCAGTTTAAAGACCGTCTCTCTCTCTTCTCTCTCCTAAATTACCCAGTTTAAAGACCGTCTCTCTCTCTTCTCCTCCTCCTCTTCTCTCTCCTAAATTACCCAGTTTAAAGACTGTGTGATGGTGTGTTGATGTTTCTCTGTGTGTCTCTGTCAACAGATGAGGTGAATGAGACTCCTGGGTCCTTGAACAACCAGCTGTCCTGGAAACAAGGCCGTCAGCTCCTCAGACAGTGAGTTACTATACCATACCGCTAACCCTGGAAACAAGGCCATCAGCTCCTCAGTGAGTTACTATACCATACCGCTAACCCTGGAAACAAGGCCATCAGCTCCTCAGTGAGTTACTATACCATACCGCTAACCCTGGAAACAAGGCCATCAGCTCCTCAGTGAGTTACTATACCATACCGCTAACCCTGGAAACAAGGCCGTCAGCTCCTCAGTGAGTTACTATACCATACCGCTAACCCTGGAAACAAGGCCGTCAGCTCCTCAGTGAGTTACTATACCATACCGCTAACCCTGGAAACAAGGCCGTCAGCTCCTCAGTGAGTTACTATACCATACCACTAACCCTGGAAACAAGGCCATCAGCTCCTCAGTGAGTTATAATATCATACCACTAACCCTGGAAACAAGGCCGTCAGCTACCTACATGTAGACATACATTACTATACCATATTACCTCAACTCTCCGGTGCCCCTCCACATTGACTCTGTACCGGTACCCCCTGTATATAGCCTCCACATTAACTCTGTACCGGTCCCCCCTGTATATAGCCTCCACATTGACTCTGTACCGGTACCCCCTGTATATAGCCTCCACATTGACTCTGTACCGGTACCCCCTGTATATAGCCTCCACATTGACTCTGTACCGGTACCCCCTGTATATAGCCTCCACATTGACTCTGTACCGGTACCCCCTGTATATAGCCTCCACATTGACTCTGTACCGGTACCCCCTGTATATAGCCTCCACATTGACTCTGTACCGGTACCACCTGTATATAGCCTCCACATTGACTCTGTACCGGTACCCCCTGTATATAGTCTCCACATTGACTCTGTACCGGTACCCCCTGTATATAGTCTCAACATTGACTCTGTACCGGTACCCCCTGTATATAGCCTCCACATTGACTCTGTACCGGTACCCCCTGTATATAGCCTCCACATTGACTCTGTACCGGTACCCCCTGTATATAGCCTCCACATTGACTCTGTACCGGTACCCCCTGTATATAGCCTCCACATTGACTCTGTACCGGTACCCCCCTGTATATAGTCTCCACATTGACTCTGTACCGGTACCCCCTGTATATAGCCTCCACATTGACTCTGTACCGGTACCCCCTGTATATAGCCTCCACATTGACTCTGTACCGGTACCCCCTGTATATAGCCTCCACATTGACTCTGTACCGGTACCCCCTGTATATAGCCTCCACATTGACTCTGTACCGGTACCCCCTGTATATAGCCTCCACATTGACTCTGTACCGGTACCCCCTGTATATATTGTTATTTTACTGCTGCTCTTTAACTACTTGTTACATTTATCTCGTATTCTTGCCCATATTTTTTTGAAACTGCACAGTTGGTTAGGGGCTCGTAAGTAAGCATTTCACTTGTAGTATTCAGCATTTCACTTGTAGTATTCAGCATTTCACTTGTAGTATTCAGCATTTCACCTGTAGTATTCAGTTTTTCACCTGTAGTATTCAGCATTTCACCTGTGGTATTCAGCATTTCACCTGTAGTATTCAGCATTTCACCTGTAGTATTCAGCATTTCACCTGTAGTATTCAGCATTTCACCTGTAGTATTCAGCATTTCACCTGTAGTATTCAGCATTTCACCTGTGGTATTCAGCATTTCACCTGTGGTATTCAGCATTTCACCTGTTGTATTCAGCATGTCACCTGTAGTATTCAGCATTTCACCTGTTGTATTCAGCATGTCACCTGTAGTATTCGGCACGTGACTATTATTTTGATTTGATTTGACTAACACTGCTGTGCCATACAGACAGACAGACAGACAGACAGACAGACACATCACTAGTGTGATTTAAAGGACATCTTCACTAGACCCTAAGGCTCTGTTTCCTGTCCTGAGACATCACTGGTGTGATTTAAAGGACATCTTCACTAGACCCTAAGGCTCTGTTTCCTGTCCTGTGGCACGTTGAATGCATCTTCTCCTCCACTCACGCAGCCTGTCTTAATTCCTGCAGGTATCTCCAGGAGGTGGGTTACACAGACGCCATCCTGGATGTGAAGTCTCGCCGGGTCCAAACCCTGCTGGGTCTGGCTGGAGGGGGACCTGTGGAGAGGACGGCCAACGGAACAGACGCCTCACCTAAAGGCACGAGCACCAGAGGAGGGTAAGTTAACACACCTCACTGTCAATACACTCACAGGATGGTGCCCCCCCCACACAGGATGGTGCCCCCCCCACACAGGATGGTCCCCCCCACAGGATGGTGCCCCCCAATGATATCATTACTAGAAGGGAGAAAATACCTCAGACCAATAATATTCTAGTCATTCTATTTCTATGGCCCCATCCTAGAGAAACAGATATGTAAGATGGTGGATCAGGCTGGCCCCATCCTAGAGAAACAGATATGTAAGATGGTGGATCAGGCTGGCCCCATCCTAGAGAAACAGTTATGTAAGATGGTGGATCAGGCTGGCCCCATCCTAGAGAAACAGATATGTAAGATGGTGGATCAGGCTGGCCCCATCCTAGAGAAACAGATATGTAAGATGGTGGATCAGGCTGGCCCCAACCTAGAGAAACAGATATGTAAGATGGTGGATCAGGCTGGCCCCAACCTAGAGAAACAGATATGTAAGATGGTGGATCAGGCTGGCCCCAACCTAGAGAAACAGATATGTAAGATGGTGGATCAGGCTGGCCCCATCCTAGAGAAACAGATATGTAAGATGGTGGATCAGGCTGGCCCCATCCTAGAGAAACAGATATGTAAGATGGAGAGATCAGGCTGGCCCCATCCTAGAGAAACAGATATGTAAGATGGTGGATCAGGCTGGCCCCAACCTAGAGAAACAGATATGTAAGATGGTGGATCAGGCTGGCCCCATCCTAGAGAAACAGATATGTAAGATGGAGAGATCAGGCTGGCCCCATCCTAGAGAAACAGATATGTAAGATGGTGGATCAGGCTGGCCCCATCCTAGAGAAACAGATATGTAAGATGGTGGATCAGGCTGGCCCCAACCTAGAGAAACAGATATGTAAGATGGTGGATCAGGCTGGCCCCATCCTAGAGAAACAGATATGTAAGATGGAGAGATCAGGCTGGCCCCATCCTAGAGAAACAGATATGTAAGATGGTGGATCAGGCTGGCCCCAACCTAGAGAAACAGTTATGTAAGATGGTGGATCAGGCTGGCCCCATCCTAGAGAAACAGATATGTAAGATGGAGAGATCAGGCTGGCCCCATCCTAGAGAAACAGATATGTAAGATGGTGGATCAGGCTGGCCCCATCCTAGAGAAACAGATATGTAAGATGGAGAGATCAGGCTGGCCCCAACCTAGAGAAACAGATATGTAAGATGGTGGATCAGGCTGGCCCCATCCTAGAGAAACAGTTATGTAAGATGGTGGATCAGGCTGGCCCCATCCTAGAGAAACAGTTATGTAAGATGGAGAGATCAGGCTGGCCCCATCCTAGAGAAACAGATATGTAAGATGGTGGATCAGGCTGGCCCCATCCTAGAGAAACAGATATGTAAGATGGAGAGATCAGGCTGGCCCCATCCTAGAGAAACAGATGTGTAAGATGGTGGATCAGGCTGGCCCCATCCTAGAGAAACAGATATGTAAGATGGTGGATCAGGCTGGCCCCAACCTAGAGAACTGTCTTGATATTGTTAGGACCACTAGGTCCATGTTGCCTCTGACAGAGTCAACCACTGTCTTGATTGTGTGTGTGTGTGTGTTGTGTGTGATTGTGTGAGCAGGAAGACAGAGCAGTCCAGCGTTGTGCAGGAGGCCTTCAGGTTCATAGAAAGCTCTGCAGCTGACTACAGTGATGAAGATGACGATGAAGACGGTTCAGGGAATGACAGGACTATCATGGAACAGACAGGATCTACAGGGACGGTAAGGACAGGACAGGACTATTCTGGAACAGACAGGACCTACAGGGACGGTAAGGACAGGACAGGACTATTCTGGAATAGACAGGACCTACAGGGACGGTAAGGGAAGAACTATTCTGGAATAGACAGGGCCTACAGGGACGGTAAGGGAAGGACTATTCTGGAATAGACTGGGCCTACAGGGACGGTAAGGGAAGGACTATGCTGGAATAGACAGGACCTACAGGGACGGTAAGGGAAGGACTATTCTGGAATAGACAGGACCCACAGGGACGGTAAGGGAAGGACAGGACTGTCGTGGAATAGACAGGACCTACAGGGACGGTAAGGGAAGGACAGGACTGTCGTGGAATAGACAGGACCTACAGGGACGGTAAGGGAAGGACTATTCTGGAATAGACAGGGCCTACAGGAACGGTCAGGACAGGACTGTCGTGGAATAGACAGGACCTACAGGGATGGTAAGGGAAGGACTATTCTGGAATAGACAGGACCTACAGGGACAGTAAGGGAAGGACTATTCTGGAATAGACAGGGCCTACAGGAACGGTCAGGACAGGACTGTCGTGGAATAGACAGGACCTACAGGGATGGTAAGGGAAGGACTATTCTGGAATAGACAGGACCTACAGGGACGGTAAGGGAAGGACTATTCTGGAATAGACAGGGCCTACAGGAACGGTCAGGACAGGACTGTCGTGGAATAGACAGGACCTACAGGGACGGTAAGGGAAGGACAGGACTATTCTGGAATAGACAGGACCTACAGGGACGGTAAGGGAAGGACTGTCGTGGAATAGACAGGACCTACAGGGACGGTAAGGGACACACAGAGACACGTTTAGCTAAATCCTTTTCCTTCTGAAGTTCATGATAATGTCAGAATGGATTTCTGAGCTGATAATGTCACAATATGCCTCAATTACATCCCTCTCTTGTCTCTCAGATAGTGAGGAAGAAGCCATCACCTGCCCTGTCCACCAGTATGGACACTAGTGAGGACCCAGACACTGAGGATGCACTGAAGGGCTTTGACTTCCTGTCTAGTCCAGATGATATGGACACATCACCCGAGTCCCGCAGCGCAGGACACGGGACCGACTGGGGTGAGTTACACTCCTATAAATAAACAATAAGGTTAAAACCTGTCCCTCTGACTACATTATCAACACCCTGGTAGACTGTAGTGTTCAGGTCAACCAACACCCTGGTAGACTGTAGTGTTCAGGTCAACCAACACCCTGGTAGACTGTAGTGTTCAGGTCAACCAACACCCTGGTAGACTGTAGTGTTCAGGTCAACCAACACCCTGGTAGACTGTAGTGTTCAGGTCAACCAACACCCTGGTAGACTGTAGTGTTCAGGTTAACCAACACCCTGGTAGACTGTAGTGTTCAGGTCACTGGTTAACCAACACCCTGGTAGACTGTAGTGTTCAGGTCAACCAACACCCTGGTAGACTGTAGTGTTCAGGTCACTGGTTAACCAACACCCTGGTAGACTGTAGTGTTCAGGTCACTGGTTAACCAACACCCTGGTAGACTGTAGTGTTCAGGTCACTGGTCAACCAACACCCTGGTAGACTGTAGTGTTCAGGTCAACCAACACCCTGGTAGACTGTAGTGTTCAGGTCACTGGTCAACCAACACCCTGGTAGACTGTAGTGTTCAGGTCACCTGTCTTTACCCCCCCCGTAGCCTGTCTTTACCCCCCCGTAGCCTGTCTTTACCCCCCCGTAGCCTGTCTTTACCCCCCCGTAGCCTGTCTTTACCCCCCCGTAGCCTGTCTTTACCCCCCCCGTAGCCTGTCTTTACCCCCCCCGTAGCCTGTCTTTACCCCCCCGTAGCCTGTCTTTACCCCCCCGTAGCCTGTCTTTACCCCCCCCGTAGCCTGTCTTTACCCCCCCCGTAGCCTGTCTTTACCCCCCGTAGCCTGTCTTTACCCCCCGTAGCCTGTCTTTACCCCCCCGTAGCCTGTCTTTACCCCCCGTAGCCTGTCTTTACCCTGCTTACCCCCCGTAGCCTGTCTTTACCCCCCCGTAGCCTGTCTTTACCCCCCCGTAGCCTGTCTTTACCCCCCCGTAGCCTGTCTTTACCCCCCCGTAGCCTGTCTTTAACCCCCCCGTAGCCTGTCTTTACCCCCCCGTAGCCTGTCTTTACCCCCCCGTAGCCTGTCTTTACCCCCCCGTAGCCTGTCTTTACCCCCCCGTAGCCTGTCTTACCCCCCGTAGCCTGTCTTTACCCCCCCGTTACAGCCTGTCTTTACCCCCCCGTAGCCTGTCTTACCCCCCCGTAGCCTGTCTTTACCCCCCCGTAGCCTGTCTTTACCCCCCCGTAGCCTGTTTTACCCCGTAGCCTGTCTTTACCCCCCGTAGCCTGTCTTACCCCACCCGTAGCCTGTCTTTACCCCCCCGTAGCCTGTCTTTACCCCCCCGTAGCCTGTCTTTACCCCCCGTAGCCTGTCTTTACCCCGCCCCCCGTAGCCTGCCTTTACCCCGCCCCCCGTAGCCCTGCCTTTACCCCGCCCCCCCGTAGCCTGCCTTTACCCCGCCCCCCGTAGCCTGCCTTACCCCGCCCCCCGTAGCCTGCCTTTACCCCCGCCCCCCGTAGCCTGCCTTTACCCCGCCCCCCGTAGCCTGCCTTTACCCCGCCCCCCGTAGCCTGCCTTTACCCCGCCCCCCGTAGCCTGCCTTTACCCCGCCCCCCGTAGCCTGCCTTTACCCCGCCCCCCGTAGCCTGCCTTTACCCCGCCCCCCGTAGCCTGCCTTTACCCCGCCCCCCGTAGCCTGCCTTTACCCCGCCCCCCGTAGCCTGCCTTTACCCCGCCCCCCGTAGCCTGCCTTTACCCCGCCCCCCGTAGCCTGCCTTTACCCCGCCCCCCCGTAGCCTGCCTTTACCCCGCCCCCCCGTAGCCTGCCTTTACCCCGCCCCCCGTAGCCTGCCTTTACCCCGCCCCCCGTAGCCTGCCTTTACCCCGCCCCCCGTAGCCTGCCTTTACCCCGCCCCCCGTAGCCTGCCTTTACCCAGCCCCCCCGTAGCCTGCCTTTACCCCCGCCCCCCGTAGCCTGCCTTTACCCCGCCCCCCGTAGCCTGCCTTTACCCCGCCCCCCGTAGCCTGCTTTACCCCGCCCCCCGTAGCCTGCCTTTACCCGCCCCCCGTAGCCTGCCTTTACCCCCGGTCCCCCCCCGTAGCCTGCCTTTACCCCGCCCCCCGTAGCCTGCCTTACCCCGCCCCCCGTAGCCTGCCTTTACCCCCCCCCCCCCCGTAGCCTGCCTTTACCCCGCCCCCCGTAGCCTGCCTTACCCCGCCCCCCGTAGCCTGCCTTTACCCCGCCCCCCGTAGCCTGCCTTTACCCCGCCCCCCGTAGCCTGCCTTTACCCCGCCCCCGTAGCTGCCTTTACCCCGCCCCCCGTAGCCTGCCTTTACCCCGCCCCCCGTAGCCTGCCTTTACCCCCGCCCCCCGTAGCCTGCCTTTACCCCGCCCCCCGTAGCCTGCCTTTACCCCGCCCCCCGTAGCCTGTCTTACCCCGCCCCCCGTAGCCTGTCTTACCCCGCCCCCCCCGTAGCCTGTCTTACATCGCCCCCCGTAGCCTGTCTTACATCGCCCCCCCGTAGCCTGTCTTACCCCCCCCGTAGCCTGTCTTACCCCCCCCCCGTAGCCTGTCTTACCCCCCCCCCCGTAGCCTGCCTTTACCCCGCCCCCCCGTAGCCTGCCTTTACCCCGCCCCCCGTAGCCTGCCTTTACCCCGCCCCCCGTAGCCTGCCTTTACCCCGCCCCCCGTTTAGCCTGCCTTTACCCCCCCCCCCCCGTAGCCTGCCTTTACCCCGCCCCCCGTAGCCTGCCTTTACCCCGCCCCCCCGTAGCCTGCCTTTACCCCGCCCCCCGTAGCCTGCCTTTACCCCGCCCCCCGTAGCCTGCCTTTACCCCGCCCCCCGTAGCCTGCCTTTACCCCCGCCACCCCCGTAGCCTGCCTTTACCCCGCCCCCCGTAGCCTGCCTTTACCCCGCCCCCCGTAGCCTGCCTTTACCCCGCCCCCCGTAGCCTGCCTTTACCCCGCCCCCCGTAGCCTGTCTTACCCCCGCCCCCCGTAGCCTGTCTTACCCCGCCCCCCGTAGCCTGTCTTACCCCGCCCCCCGTAGCCTGTCTTACCCCGCCCCCCGTAGCCTGTCTTACCCCGCCCCCCCGTAGCCTGTCTTACGCCCCGCCCCCCGTAGCCTGTCTTACCGCCCCCCCTTAGCCTGTCTTACCCCCCCCGTAGCCTGTCTTACCCACCCCCGTAGCCTGTCTTACCCCCCCCCCCCTAGCCTGTCTTACCCCCCCCCCCCGTAGCCTGCCTTTACCCCCCCCCCCGTAGCCTGCCTTTACCCCGCCCCCCCGTAGCCTGCCTTTACCCCGCCCCCCGTAGCCTGCCTTTACCCCGCCCCCCGTAGCCTGCCTTACCCCCCCCCCCCGTAGCCTGCCTTTACCCCCGCCCCCCGTAGCCTGCCTTTACCCCCCCGCCCCCCGTAGCCTGCCTTTACCCCGCCCCCCGTAGCCTGCCTTTACCCCGCCCCCCGTAGCCTGCCTTTACCCCGCCCCCCGTAGCCTGCCTTTACCCCGCCCCCCGTAGCCTGCCTTTACCCCGCCCCCCGTAGCCTGCCTTTACCCCGCCCCCCGTAGCCTGCCTTTACCCCGCCCCCCCGTAGCCTGTCTTACCCCGCCCCCCGTAGCCTGTCTTACCCCGCCCCCCGTAGCCTGTCTTACCCCGCCCCCCCGTAGCCTGTCTTACATCGCCCCCCGTAGCCTGTCTTACCCCCCCCGTAGCCTGTCTTACCCCCCCCCGTAGCCTGTCTTACCCCCCCCCGTAGCCTGTCTTACCCCCCCCGTAGCCTGTCTTACCCCCCCCCCCCCCCGTAGCCTGTCTTACCCCCCCCCCGTAGCCTGTCTTACCCCCCCCGTAGCCTGTCTTACCCCCCCGTAGCCTGTCTTACCCCCCCGTAGCCTGTCTTACCCCCCCCGTAGCCTGTCTTACCCCCCCCGTAGCCTGTCTTACCCCCCCCGTAGCCTGTCTTACCCCCCCCGTAGCCTGTCTTACCCCCCCCGTAGCCTGTCTTCCCCCCCCCGTAGCCTGTCTTACCCCCCCCGTAGCCTGTCTTACCCCCCCCGTAGCCTGTCTAACCCCCCCCCGTAGCCTGTGTTATGTTCCATTGTATGTTCTAAGTCTATGGTAGTCATGTCTTTTCCACCTCTGTTGGTCTATGAAGGGAATTTACCATTTTGTCACGTGTTCTGTGTACTGAAGGTGTAGACTAACAGTGGAATGTGACCATACAGTATATATTTTAACCAAAACCTGGTAAATGGATTAGAAAGATTGCAAGAAATAAAGATTGATAAAAAGAAAGATGGACAGTGTTTTTTTGGTTAAGGATTGTCTCCACAGTGACTTGGCCATGGGGGGGGTCTCTGAGCTCCTCGTGACTCCTAAAGGTCTACTCTCCTTGGGGAGTTCGACTTCCTTTCAACTCCTTTATAACTATTGAAATAGTATCTGGGCTTAGTGGCTAGTTACTGGAGGGACTTTCCAAGACCAGGGCAAACCCTCCTGGTAGGTAGGAATTGGACAGCCTCTCCTATCGCTCTGGTTTTGTCCCCCTATAGAGGAGGAGGAGCAGACTGCAATGTCAGAGGCCTGGGACATGGACCAGGGTCTGATAACCAAACTCAAAGAGGAGTACAGGAAGGAACGCAAGGGGAAAAAAGTGGGGCAGAGTAAGTCCTCTCTCGATGCCTCTTCCTCCTCTTCCTCCTCTTCTCTCTCGGTAGAGTAAGAGAAATATAAACAAAAGCCTTAAATCAAGAACAAGCTATCTTGTTCTTTTACTGTGGCTGCTCTTTCTTAGCTCTGTCTCCACCGCTCTGTCTCCACCGCTCTGTCTCCACCGCTCTGTCTCCACCGCTCTGTCTCCACCGCTCTGTCTCCACCGCTCTGTCTCCACCGCTCTGTCTCCACCTCTCTAAATTCAGCTCTGTAAATTCAGCTCTGTCTCCACCGCTCTAAATTCAGCTCTGTCTCCACCGCTCTAAATTCAGCTCTGTCTCCACCGCTCTAAATTCAACTCTGTCTCCACCGCTCTGTCTCCACCGCTCTGTCTCCACCGCTCTGTCTCCACCGCTCTGTCTCCACCGCTCTGTCTCCACCGCTCTGTCTCCACCGCTCTGTCTCCACCGCTCTGTCTCCACCTCTCTAAATTCAGCTCTGTAAATTCAGCTCTGTCTCCACCGCTCTAAATTCAGCTCTGTCTCCACCGCTCTAAATTCAGCTCTGTCTCCACCGCTCTAAATTCAACTCTGTCTCCACCGCTCTAAATTCAACTCTGTCTCCACCGCTCTGTCTCCACCGCTCTGTCTCCACCGCTCTGTCTCCACCGCTCTGTCTCCACCGCTCTGTCTCCACCGCTCTAAATTCAACTCTGTCTCCACCGCTCTGTCTCCACCGCTCTGTCTCCACCGCTCTGTCTCCACCGCTCTGTCTCCACCGCTCTGTCTCCACCGCTCTGTCTCCACCGCTCTGTCTCCACCGCTCTAAATTCAACTCTATCTCCACCGCTCTAAATTCAACTCTGTCTCCACCGCTCTGTCTCCACCGCTCTGTCTCCACCGCTCTGTCTCCACCGCTCTAAATTCAACTCTGTCTCCACCGCTCTGTCTCCACCGCTCTGTCTCCACCGCTCTGTCTCCACCGCTCTAAATTCAACTCTGTCTCCACCGCTCTGTCTCCACCGCTCTGTCTCCACCGCTCTAAATTCAACTCTGTCTCCACCGCTCTGTCTCCACCGCTCTGTCTCCACCGCTCTAAATTCAACTCTGTCTCCACCGCTCTGTCTCTTTGTGTAAACGTTGTCTGTGTATGTGTTTTGTTATTCCTGTATTTCCTTCAATGCCTGCTCCATTCTGTTCTGTAGTTTAGATATTCATTTGTACACTGCTAGCTACAGTATCATTCCCCATGTATATTATCTGTGTCTTTCTTATTTCAGTCAGAAATATGTAGTCTACAGAACCTCTATTGGAGTTAGTCTGCAAGGAATCAAACCCTGACTGAATCATATTGCACTCAACACACCCATCTTCTAGTAGAGTCTTATAGAAGACAAGGAATCAAACCGACTGAATCATATTGCACTCAACACACCCATCTTCTAGTAGAGTCTTATAGAAGACAAGGAATCAAACCGACTGAATCATATTGGACTCAACACACACATATTCTAGTAGAGTCTTATCGAAGACAAGGAATCAAACCGACTGAATCATATTGGACTCAACATACACATCATCTAGTAGAGTCTTATAGAAGACAAGGAATCAAACCGACTGAATCATATTGCACTCAACACACATAGAAGTGATGGAAGGGCATAAACAACACTTAGAATCCACTCTGCAACCTTGAAAGACGAGACTATTTAAGTTGTAGATGTCATGATACAGAAACAAACAGTCCCATTTTCCTATTTTAGTATCAGTCTCTATCCCCTCTCTCCATTTGACATGATTCTGCCAACGTTCATCCTCTGATCATTTCAACTGTCGCCTTTCTTTTCTTCCCAAAATCTTTCTTGCACTTTTTTTTCCCATCAAATTCTATTTTGTTAATTTTTTGATGTGGTGAGTATTCAGGAAAGGTGTTCGGGGGAGGGGACAGGTAGACGTACTGCCTTTCCAAGCCAATTTCTCTCTGTTTTGCATCCCAAATGGCACCCGGTTCCCTTTATAGTGCACTTCTTGTCACCAGGGCACATAGGGCTGCCATTTGGGACACAGCCTCTAGACTAAATGTTGTGCCAACATTATATTGTCCCCCTATCTGTCTGCCTTTCCTCAGGACCTAACCGGTCTAAGCTCCAGGACATGTTGGCCAACCTGAGGGACCAGGAGGACATGAATCCCAGAGAACCCTCCTCTATTTCCCAGTCCCGCTCCAACACACCCAGACTCTATGAACATTACCAGGACAACCACATGGATGAAGGTACTGACCCTGTCTTTGTCCCTGTCTCTCTGTACCATATATGTGACGGGCTCAAATCGGTCTTATGTAGCAAAATTTGAAATTGTGTTTTTTTTTGTTGACATTGGATAGAAGTAGAGACTCAGAGCTACAACATGGTATATCATACACTACAGTTGAGGAAACAATGGGAAAGTAATTCTGCTTTGAAAGTTGATCAACTTGTAAACTCACTTTTGAGAAAATGGCCTTTCAATGTTTTGGTATCTACTATTGGAGAGCTCTTCTTTGTCTACACCCATTGAGCATCGTTCACCCCCTCTTAAGCCTTAGCACCACCCATCTCTTTAAAGGTTGATCTGACTGTACTAACAGCAGCAGTCAAGCACCCAAGCTAACTTACTAGCTACTTCCAGACATCTAAGAGAGAGAGAGAACAGCTCACTGAGCATTACTCGCCCTAGCAGAGCTGGTTAGGCTGTTATGTTATCCAGAGCTTTGGTGACTGGAACTGTGCTGTCAGATTGTCCGTTCCAAGTTCAGAGCGTTTCTCGTTGAGTGCACTGGACGCTCTGGCTGATGAGTTTACTGACGTTTACTGACACCGGTGTCGTGTCTTTGGCTATGCCGGATTAAGTGATATGACATGCTAATTTATAAAATGATTTCTCTGTAATTAATATTACCTGATTAAGCTAATCATGTAAATGTAATTAACTAGAAAGTCGGGGCACCACAGAAGAACGTTTATAGAGCCGTTATCTTCCGAATAAACTCTTAAAATACTTAGTAATATTTTACATCGATAGCAGTCAATATTAACCCTTATCTTATTTTCAGTCTCATAATGAAAGTTGTAAATTCTTGGTTATCTTCACGAACCCTGGCTAACAAGTTGAATCAGCAATACAAAATTGGGTTTAATTATTTATTTACTAAATACCTAAACTAATCACACAGAATTACATCTACACAGAATACAATGATGTCATACAGAATTCACCCCTGGTGAACGGAATCTGTATGAAAGCTGGTTACACAAAGGAAAGGGGGTTGGGCTTGAATGAAAGAGCGGGAAGATTTAGGAACACAGAAACAGCAGCTATGCTATCGTAAATACATTATCTTATGCATTCTAAATTACCGCCCATTTGGAAAAGGAAAATGCAATAAATATTTACTCTGAGCTGCGCTTCGGTAGATTGGTCCTAGATACTGGCCGGGTTGGCCAACAGATCTTCCTGTAGTGGAAGAATGTCAATGGTGGTAAATTGGATACGTGGTGGTATCTTCATCTGGTTGTTAGACTGGATCCGTCGTCCGTCCTTTCCTAGCCCACGTTAGCAGCGGCTAACTCAACGGCTAGGAAGTATCACTTCTGTAGTGAATAAGCTCAAAGTTCATACCAGTTCATACCATAGCTCGCGCCGAGGTTGGCTTAGTTGTCATGTGTCCTTCTAACGTAGAGGCTGCAGACCTCCCGTACTGGAACATGGTGAATGTCTTTTCGTCAAAGGCTTATATAGTGGAGAGGGGGGAAGGAGGTGTTTCATCGTTTATAACCCCTGTCTCTTCACAGGGTTGGCCACTGATCGAGCAGGGCACTTTCCTTATGAAAACCCAATTCTCTCATTTGGAAGCTAAAATTACATTTAATCTCCTAACAAACAATTTCAATATCAAACATTTCAATTGCATAACAATTCCATGTGACTCTGATAACTAGAGGGTGTATACTTTCTCAGGTACAGTTTATGTCGTCCTGTCATCAATCATAATGTCTCAGATAACAATGAACTGACATACATACTCATTACGTTATCAAGCATATTTCCAACTGGTTTTATTATCAAAATATGGTTCCTTTCCCCATTTGTTTGATGTTCCCAGACTCTCTATATTTAACAGGACAGCAGTCCTTCAGTAGGGTCAGTAAGAGAGGGGAAGGGAGAAAGGTATTTATGGGGGGGGTCATAAACCTTACCCACAGGCCAACGTCATGACACCGGCCATATTCAACGGGTGTTGAGCATTTGTAAATTCAGTAGTTATTCTGCGCTCTCTGGCACACTCAGACGAGAGTGCTCTGAAATCGGAGTAGATGGCCAGACTGAATTTACAAACGCACCCAAAATGGTTACTTGCATAGTGGAGTCTTTTGTTAAGACATGTAGCTAACTAGCTAAACAATGAACCATAATCCCAACTCATGATGTTACTACCCTGCATGAATCTGAAGGTAGATAACCAACCAGGTTCAATGTTAGCTAGTGTCGTGTCTTTAGTATCATTAAAGGTGAAGACTGTGATTTTATCAAATCAATTCTCTGTAATTATTATTACGTGATTAAACTAATCATGTAAATGTAATTAACTAGGAAGTCGGGGCACCACGGAAAATGTTCAGATTACATATTTATATTTTTTCGAATATAACTCTTCAGATATTTTAATATCTGATCAATTAGTCTTCACATCTCTGCGTGCCAATTCACTGTAAGGGCTAGCCTTAGGACACTAGCTAACATTAGGCTATAGCTAGCCAAGCAAATGGCTCTTTCTGTCAAAATTAGAAACATGTAATATCTGATAATGTAGCTATCTAGACTATCTTACCCGTATACATCATTCATGGTTGGACGCATCTCCTGTCGGATGCCATGGTTGCCTTTAGTTTGAAGATGTAATCCGGAGACAGGTGTTTCCTCCATCTCTTTAGCTATCATACTTTAATTCCACTGATTTCAGAACTCGATCCTCCAGAAAGTGGAGAGCAACACTTATGCAGTTACACTATAAAAATATATATATATGTAAGCCGCGTTCGACATGATTACCTAGACATACTGACCAGCTCCAATAGACAGAAGCCTTCTATATGGCAGACCAATCCCAACTCATCTCTCGGCATATCCAGCCCACTCATTATCTCAGCCAATCATGGCTAAGTGAGAAGGTAGATGTATTTTTCTGTGGCTAAACCAACTATGCTCCTTATTTAACCATTGTATTAGTATTTACAGATGGCATACAAGGTTGTTATTAAGGCACATGAAAGTTCACATGTTCCAGAAGACATTTCTACCCTCAAAAATAAAGTTTATGTTCCAACGTCTCTCCTGTGAGGTAGTGACCCACGACATAACGCATAGTTTCCTGAAACAGGTCACAAATTTGCCCAGTGCACATCTTGAATTTTGACAAAGGTACTGTTCCTCTGTCCTTGCCAGGGCTAGTCTAAACTAGGTGTTGGACCCAGGGCTAGTCTAAACTAGGACCCAGGGCTAGTCTAAACTAGGACCCAGGGCTAGTCTAAACTAGGACCCAGGGCTAGTCTAAACTAGGACCCAGGGCTAGTCTAAACTAGGACCCAGGGCTAGTCTAAACTAGGACCCAGGGCTAGTCTAAACTAGGACCCAGGGCTAGTCTAAACTAGGACCCAGGGCTAGTCTAAACTAGGACCCAGGGCTAGTCTAAACTAGGACCCAGGGCTAGTCTAAACTAGGTGTTTGATCCAGGGCTAGTCTAAACTAGGTGTTGGATCCAGGGCTAGTTTAAACTAGGACCCAGGGCTAGTCTAAACTAGGACCCAGGGCTAGTCTAAACTAGGACCCAGGGCTAGTCTAAACTAGGACCCAGGGCTAGTCTAAACTAGGACCCAGGGCTAGTCTAAACTAGGACCCAGGGCTAGTCTAAACTAGGACCCAGGGCTAGTCTAAACTAGGACCCAGGGCTAGTCTAAACTAGGTGTTTGATCCAGGGCTAGTCTAAACTAGGTGTTGGATCCAGGGCTAGTTTAAACTAGGTGTTGGATCCAGGGCTAGTCTAAACTAGGTGTTGGATCCAGGGCTAGTCTAAACTACGTGTAGGACCCAGGGCTAGTCTAAACTAGGACCCAGGGCTAGTCTAAACTAGGACCCAGGGCTAGTCTAAACTAGGTGTTGGACCCAGGGCTAGTCTAGACTAGGACCCAGGGCTAGTCTAAACTAGGTGTAGGACCCAGGGCTAGTCTAAACTAGGACCCAGGGCTAGTCTAAACTAGGACCCAGGGCTAGGACCCAGGGCTAGTCTAAACTAGGTGTTGGACCCAGGGCTAGTCTAAACTAGGACCCAGGGCTAGTCTAAACTAGGTGTTGGATCCAGGGCTAGTCTAAGCTAGGTGTAGGACCCAGGGCTAGTCTAAACTAGGACCCAGGGCTAGTCTAAACTAGGACCCAGGGATAGTCTAAACTAGGTGTAGGACCCAGGGCTAGTCTAAACTAGGACCTGGACCCAGGGCTAGTCTAAACTAGGACCTGAACCCAGGGCTAGTCTAAACTAGGACCTGGAACCAGGGCTAGTCTAAACTAGGACCTGGACCCAGGGCTAGTCTAAACTAGGTGTAGGACCCAGGGCTAGTCTAAACTAGGTGTTGGACCCAGGGCTAGTCTAAACTAGGACCCAGGGCTAGTCTAAACTAGGACCCAGGGCTAGTCTAAACTAGGTGTTGGACCCAGGGCTAGTCTAAACTAGGACCCAGGGCTAGTCTAAACTAGGTGTCGGACCCAGGGCTAGTCTAAACTAGGTGTTGGACCCAGGGCTAGTCTAAACTAGGACCCAGGGCTAGTCTAAACTAGGTGTTGGACCCAGGGCTAGTCTAAACTAGGACCTGAACCCAGGGCTAGTCTAAACTAGGACCTGGAACCAGGGCTAGTCTAAACTAGGACCCAGGGCTAGTCTAAACTAGGTGTCGGACCCAGGGCTAGTCTAAACTAGGTGTCGGACCCAGGGCTAGTCTAAACTAGGTGTTGGACCCAGGGCTAGTCTAAACTAGGACCCAGGGCTAGTCTAAACTAGGTGTTGGACCCAGGGCTAGTCTAAACTAGGTGTTAGACGGTACCATGTATTTGCTCAGTGTTAACATCTTGAATGTCCTGCAGGTTATTGGTTGATTGATTAATTGACTGTCTCTATTTCTCTTCCAGTGGAGGTGTTGACGGTCCCTTCTTCCTCTGGGAAGGCCTTTATCCTGGGCCCTGATGTGAACATGGAGGCTGAACTGGGATTGGGAGAGCTGGCTGGTCTTACTGTATCTAATGAGGCTGATAGTCTGGCCTATGATGTAAGTATCCTTATTCCTCTGTGGGAGGAGGAAGACAGCAGAGGGA
>NC_042966.1:45387522-45475022 GCF_901001165.1 Salmo trutta | reverse complement strand
TTTGATTACCTTTGGTGTTCTTCGTCAGAATGCACTCCCAGGACTTCTACTTCAATAACAAATGTTGGTTTGGTCCCAAATAATCCATAGTTATATCCAAACAGCGGCGTTTTGTTCGTGCGTTCAAGACACTATCCGAATGGTAAATAAGGGTCACGCACACGGCGCATTTCTTGACAAAAAAATTCTAAATATTCCATTACCGTACTTCGAAGCATGTCAACCGCTGTTTAAAATCAATTTTTATGCCATTTTTCTCGTAAAAAAGCGATAATATTCCGACCGGGAATCTGCAATTAGGTAAACAGACGAAAGAAAATAAAGCACAGGATCGACTCGGGTACGCGCCTAAGCCCATTGTCCTCTGATCGGCCACTTGTCAAAGGCGATAATGTGTTTCAGCCAGAGGCTGCCTCGATATCGTTCAGCTTTTTCCCGGGCTCTGAGAGCCTATGGGAGCCGTAGGAAGTGTCACGTTACAGCAAAGATCCTCAGTCTTCAATAAACAGAAGCAAGAACAACAACACCTTGTCAGACAGGCCACTTCCTGCATGAAATCTTCTCAGGTTTTTGCCTGCCATATGAGTTCTGTTATACTCACAGACACCATTCAAACAGTTTTAGAAACTTTAGGGTGTTTTCTATCCAAAGCCAATAATTATATGCATATTCTAGTTACTGGGCAGGAGTAGTAACCAGATTAAATCGGGTACGTTTTTTATCCGGCCGTGTAAATACTGCCCCCTAGCCCTAACAGGTTAAATTAACACATTTTTTCCATTTGAACTGTTCAGGGAAGCTGATCCACTCGATGGTGGCCCACCTCGATGCCGTTACCAGTCTAGCTGTCGATCCCAACGGGCTCTATCTGATGTCTGGCAGTAAGTAGCTAACTCTCCATAACAATGATTTCTAACATACTCAGCTTGATATATATATCTTGTCATCCTGCATGTGATGATAATAGCAATGGTTGGAGAGTCCATGTGATGATATGACAGACTTTATAAAACAGGAGAGGGCCCAGAACTGATCCCTGGGGGACACCAGAACAAGAGAGGGCCTAGACCTAAGCCCTGGGGGACACCAGAACAAGAGAGGGCCTAGACCTAAGCCCTGGGGGGACCAGAGCTGTACAATTTATAAAACAGGAGAGGGCCCAGAAATGAACCCTGGGGGACACCAGAGCTGTACACTTTAGAAAACAGGAGAGGGCCAAGAACTGAACCCTGGGGGACACCAGAGCTGTACACTTTAGAAAACAGGAGAGGGCCAAGAACTGAACCCTGGGGGACACCAGAGCTGTACACTTTAGAAAACAGGAGAGGGCCAAGAACTGAACCCTGGGGGACACCAGAGCTGTACACTTTAGAAAACAGGAGAGGGCCAAGAACTGAACCCTGGGGGACACCAGAGCTGTATCCTTTATAAAACAGGAGAGGGCCCAGAACTGAACCCTGGGGGACACCAGAGCTGTATCCTTTATAAAACAGGAGAGGGCCCAGAACTGAACCCTGGGGGACACCAGAGCTGTATACTATAAAACAGGAGGGCCCAGAAATGAACCCTGGGGGACACCAGAGCTGTACACTTTATAAAACAGGAGAGGGCCCAGAACTGAACCCTGGGGGACACCAGAACAAGAGAGGGCCTAGACCTAAGCCCTGGGGGACACCAGAGCTGTACACTTTATAAAACAGGAGAGGGCCCAGAACTAATCCCTGGGGGACACCAGAGCTGTATCCTTTATGTGAACTGCCTTGTCGCCCACCTACTGTTCACTTTCCTCTCCCTTACTACGTCCTGCTCTCCTCCTCTTTGATCATTTTCCCCTCCCTAATCCCCCTCTCCTCTCCTGCCTCAGGTCATGACTGTTCTAATTCGTCTGCTCTCTCTTTCCCCTCCCAAATCCCTCTCTCCTCTTTCCACTCCCTAATCCCCCTCTCCTCTCCTGCCTCAGGTCATGACTGTTCTATTTGTCTGCTCTCTCTTTCCCCTCCCTAATCCCTCTCTCCTCTTTCCCCTCCCTAATCCCCCTCTCCTCTCCTGCCTCAAGTCATGACTGTTCTATTTGTCTGCTCTCTCTTTCCACTCCCTAATCCCTCTCTCCTCTTTCCCCTCCCTAATCCCCCTCTCCTCTCCTGCCTTTGTCTGCTCTCTCTTTCCACTCCCTAATCCCTCTCTCCTCTTTCCCCTCCCTAATCCCCCTCTCCTCTCCTGCCTCAAGTCATGACTGTTCTATTTGTCTGCTCTCTCTTTCCACTCCTTAATCTTTCTCTCCTCTCCTCCCTCAGGTCATGACTGTTCTATTCGTCTGTGGAACCTGGAGACTAAGACGTGTATCCAGGAGTTTACAGCTCACAGGAAGAAGAATGATGAGTCTATCCATGACGTGGCCTTCCACCCCTCTAAGGCCTACATCGCCTCCGCCGGGGCAGACGCTCTTGCCAAGGTGTTCGTATGACGAGGACCAATCACAGTCCACTGACACACAGCTTCCCAGCTCCAGGGACCAATAGATGTGGGGCGTGTGGGGTGCTACGCAGACTTCACCTCACACATATCCTCAATCACGCTTCTGGTTCCCTGTTTTGACTGGCGGGATGGTGCAGCCAGTAGCCTATACTAGGCCCGCCTCCAGAGGGAGAAGGTCAGGGCTGTGGTTGACTGGAAGGTCTGTTAGGAGAACTGCTATTGGGCACAAGGCTTCCTCCTCCCTCTATAATCCAGGCAGGCTCCTGGGTGTGTGACCGGCCACAGAGCCCCTCCTCCTCAACCTTGCATCCAATGAACACCCAGACAGACTGACTCTGTTTCAGATTAATCTGATGGTCTGTCTTCACAGCTAGCGAGGGGGTTGAAGACAGACTGACATTTCCCCAGAACCCCAGGCCTTTCATTTCCCCAGAACCCCAGGCCTCTCATTTGCCCAGAACCCCAGGCCTCTCATTTGCCCAGAACCCCAGGCCTCTCATTTGCCCAGAACCCCAGACCTCTCATTTAACCAGAACCCCAGGCCTCTCATTTCCCCAGAACCCCAGGCCTCTCATTTCCCCAGAACCCCAGGCCTCTCATTTCCCCAGAACCCCAGATCTCTCATTTAACCAGAACCCCAGGCCTCTCATTTCCCCAGAACCCCAGGCCTCTCATTTCCCCAGAACCCCAGGCCTCTCATTTCCCCAGAACCCCAGGCCTCTCATTTCCCCAGAACCCCAGGCCTCTCATTTCCCCAGAACCCCAGGCCTCTCATTTAGACCCCTGTCTGCTCCCTGGTCCCTCCTCTCCTCCAAGTCAGGTTCAGTTGTGTTGTGATGGAGATGTGGGGTACTTACTGAAGGCTGGCTGTGGCATCTCACTATTCCTCGCCGTTTCTAAGACTGACTCTGTCTACTCTGCCTGCCGCCAGCCAGCCTTTATCTCTCTCTCTCTGCTTTCCTTTTAAGAACACTTGACAAATGTGCCTTTGCTTTAAAAAGGTCTTGAAACAGAAGTTATTTTACAGAGCATCTGTTTTTTGAGGGAGGTGGAGTTAACGCGGAAAGGTTTTCACAATGGTGTCCGTTTTTACAAAAACATTGGGTGTAAAATTGCAAATACTTATAATAAATATATATTAAGTCTTAACTTGCTGTGTTGATGTTTGAGTGTTAATTTTTGATAAATAGCATGGGTGGAAATTAGCCTGGTCCCAGATCTTTGTGCTGTTTTGCTATTGACTATATAGGAGTTGTTAAGGCACCATAAACAGATCTGGGACCAGGCTAGAGGGGAATCAGTTCTTCAAAGCCAAACTGGCAGAGTGAAACAGACCAAGTAAATGTTTCCTGTTTGTTCCAAGAATTCCTAGTTATAATTGTACACTGCAAAAAATGTACATGACAGTCATGTTTCCAAAGTAAATCTGGTTCTACAACATGAGGTTGACTGCATACATTTTCATACTGTATGTAAGCGAACAGAAATTTGACCAACTGGGGACATTTTGTTGGTCCCCACAAGATCTAATGCTATTTCTATGGGAGTTAGGATTAGAATTAGGGTTAGGTTTAGGGTTAGGTTTAGGATTAGGCAAAATAGGTTTTTGAATGGAACTGCATTGTGTGTTCCCACAAGGTCAGCTGTACAAGACTGTGTGTGTACATGCAGTGCATTCGGAAAGTATTCAGAGCCCTTGACATATTAACAGTGTGTTACATTACAGCATTATTTGAATTGTATAAAATACATCTACATACACAGTACCCCATAAGGCTGTGTTTCTATATTAACACCATGTCCCATAAGGCTGTGTTTCTCTAAACACCATGTCCCATAAGGCTGTGTTTCTCTCTAAACACCATGTCCCATAAGGCTGTGTTTCTCTCTAAACACCATGTCCCATAAGGCTGTGTTTCTCTAAACACCATGTCCCATAAGGCTGTGTTTCTCTAAACACCATGTCCCATAAGGCTGTGTTTCTCTCTAAACACCATGTCCCATAAGGCTGTGTTTCTCTATAAACACCATGTCCCATAAGGCTGTGTTTCTCTATAAACACCATGTCCCGTAAGGCTGTGTTTCTATATTAACACCATGTCCCCATAAGGCTGTGTTTCTATATTAACACCATGTCCCCATAAGGCTGTGTTTCTATATTAACACCATGTCCCATAAGGCTGTGTTTCTATATTAACACCATGTCCCATAAGGCTGTGTTTCTATATTAACACCATGTCCCATAAGGCTGTGTTTCTCTATAAACACCATGTCCCATAAGGCTGTGTTTCTATATTAACACCATGTCCCACAAGGCTGTGTTTCTATAAACACCATGTCCCCATAAGGCTGTGTTTCTATATTAACACCATGTCCCATAAGGCTGTGTTTCTATATTAACACCATGTCCCATAAGGCTGTGTTTCTATATTAACACCATGTCCCATAAGGCTTTTTTCTCTAAACACCATGTCCCATAAGGCTATGTTTCTCTAAACACCATGTCCCCATAAGGCTATGTTAGCCAGCTAGCTAGCTAAAGAAGCCAGCTACGTACGGTATGTTAGCCAGCTAGCTAGCTAAAGAAGCCAGCTACGTACGGTATGTTAGCCAGCTAGCTAGCTAAAGTAGCCAGCTACGGTATGTTAGCCAGCTAGCTAGCTAAAGTAGCCAACTACGGTATGTTAGCCAGCTAGCTAGCTAAAGTAGCCAGCTACGGTATGTTAGCCAGCTAGCTAGCTAAAGTAGCCAACTACGGTATGTTAGCCAGCTAGCTAGCTAAAGTAGCCAACTACGGTATGTTAGCCAGCTAGCTAGCTAAAGTAGCCAACTACGGTATGTTAGCCAGCTAGCTAGCTAAAGTAGCCAGCTACGGTATGTTAGCCAGCTAGCTAGCTAAAGTAGCCTGCTGCGGTATGTTAGCCAGCTAGCTAGCTAAAGTAGCCAACTACAGTATGTTAGCCAGCTAGCTTGCTAAAGTAGCAAGGAAAATTGAGGCTATTTTTCTGAGCTCCCATCCTTGTGTAGAAAATCTCCATTGATATTAAACAGCCTACCTGTTGGTTGATCATTAAAATCTCCCACTTCACTAATTACACCTGATGCCTCTGACCGTAGGGCCGCTTCGATTGCCCAACAATAACACCAAGCTACCAAGTGAAACCTCATAGAAACTCCTAAAACGGTTTGCTTATACATTGTAATGTAATGGTCTAACCCTGTAGGCTATGTAGCAATATCACATAGATCATTCATTTAATTTTAAACAAAGATTTTAAATTTTCAAATAGGCCTATCTTTTTTTTTCTTTCTTCTCACCAATGAATACTATCATCAGTTTGGATATTCTAGTAACCATACCCATCCCTAATATGGACCTACCATGAACCCCCATGAACCCCCACCCTAAGCCCCCTGGGTAGCCCCCTGGCCTGGGTAGCCCCCTGGCCTGGGTAGCCCCCTGGGTAGCCCCCTGGGTAGCCCCCTGGGTAGCCCCCTGGGTAGCCCCCTGGGTAGCCCCCTGGGTAGCCCCCTGGGTAGCCCCTAAGGCCCTGGTTGAATACTTTAGAAATGCATCCTCTCTTACTTGTTTCCTTGAAGTATGTAAGAACAGATTTATAAGTGATTGGATAGGTGCACACTGGTCAACAGTAGTGGACGATATAGGGAGTAAGGTGCCCTCCCTGCCCATCTCAGTTTCGTGGTTGTGAGGTTGACCACCTTGGGGACGAACTTGTAGAGGCTGTCAAACTCATCTACGAAGTAGGAGTGCTCCTTGTCGGGGTCTGTGGCCAGGGGCGAAAATCTGATATCAACTTTGAGGGGGACAATTACATGAAATTTTCTCAAGAGCGATTCCTGAGGGGGACACCAAAAGTAGTGCTGTAACACATAGCCTACATTGTAATATGGTAAATGTATATTGAGGAACCAAAGAAATAAGGTGTTTGCCGTACTCCTAACTACCGGTACCCAAAACTACACAACTAATCACAACAGCAATACCATTGCCTTCAACAAATCTTAGTTCAGTCACCAGTTTAAGTTGAGAGTGGGGGTATCCATGGCATTTTCCAATTATGTTCCTATTTTACAAGTCAAAAAAATTGAGAACCTTTCATAATGTTGCCAAACAAAGACTCAACAAACTTACCTGAGACTTCGTCTCTGCCAGTCTGTCCCTGCATATCTGTCTCCAACTCTGCTGTCTGTGTGCCATCTGTTGCCTGCTCTGCCTAATGACATCATTGTGAAACATTTCCATTAGAATTTCATTTCTTTCTTATGAACATTTTATCAACTAGTCTGAGATATTAGGCTACTAGGGTTCTTACTTTGCGTTTTGGTGTACTGAAAAATACTCTGATGTCCGTCTTTTATTTTTCTGCCATTTTTCTACCTGGCTGGCTGGCTGGCTACACACACAGTGTGTAGGTTATTTACAGTAGGAGATGGGCTTCTATCATCTTATCTTTTATCATTCTATTTGGGCTTCGATCTAAAAGGTAGCTAGCAAATGTGAAACGGATTAAAATGACAAGAGTTGACAGCTGTATGAGTTCACCATTTACACAACATATGCTGCAACCTTTTGTAATTTTAATAGTTTGTTTCATATTGGCTGGCTTCCAACAATAGCTGAATTTGCAAAGCAAGCGAGCACCAATTCCGTTTCAGTGGTGTTTGCTATAATCTTTGCTATCCGGGTTAAATAAAATAAATAAATAAAAGTTCCCTTGCGACAATTTAGCTTTTGCAACGAGACCATTAAATATATTTAAGACAATGGTAGAAGAAGAGTGTAGTTCTGTTCAGTTTGGACTTCAGTTTATCGCTAACCTTATCACAGGGACTTTGAAGCACTAACTTACATCATCTGGATGCTGATCTCGGAATAAATTGACGATAGCAAAGATTCCATCTTTGACGAGGCCACATAAATGGAATAGGTACTAGCTAGCTTAATAGTTAATATTTGAGCACTAGCTCTGCATATTCAGCTAGTGTGTGTGCGCGATTGACTGGATTAACTTTACGTCAGTTACGTTCATACCCAGAGAAACAACACTCCATATATATCTATACCCAGAGAAACAACACTCCATATATATCTCTACCCAGAGAAACAACACTCCATATATATCTCTACCCAGAGAAACAACACTCCATATATATCTCTACCCAGAGAAACAACACTCCATATATATATCTCTACCCAGAGAAACAACACTCCATATATATCTCTACCCAGAGAAACAACACTCCATATATATCTCTACCCAGAGAAACAACACTCCATATATATCTCTACCCAGAGAAACAACACTCCATATATATATCTCTACCCAGAGAAACAACACTCCATATATATCTCTACCCAGAGAAACAACACTCCATATATATCTCTACCCAGAGAAACAACACTCCATATATATCTCTACCCAGAGAAACAACACTCCATATATATCTCTACCCAGAGAAACAACACTCCATATATATCTCTACCCAGAGAAACAACACTCCATATATATCTCTACCCAGAGAAACAACACTCCATATATATCTCTACCCAGAGAAACAACACTCCATATATATCTCTACCCAGAGAAACAACACTCCATATATATATCTCTACCCAGAGAAACAACACTCCATATATATCTCTACCCAGAGAAACAACACTCCATATATATCTCTACCCAGAGAAACAACACTCCATATATATCTCTACCCAGAGAAACAACACTCCATATATATCTCTACCCAGAGAAACAACACTCCATATATATCTCTACCCAGAGAAACAACACTCCATATATATCTCTACCCAGAGAAACAACACTCCATATATATATCTCTACCCAGAGAAACAACACTCCATATATATCTCTACCCAGAGAAACAACACTCCATATATATCTCTACCCAGAGAAACAACACTCCATATATATCTCTACCCAGAGAAACAACACTCCATATACCAGTGGCCATCAAAGGTGAGCAAGACGATGTCACGGTATCTCTGTGCATTCAAATTCCCAAGTCGGATGTGAAGGTCTTGGGCTGGCCTGTTTACACGTGGTCTCAAATCAAATCAAATTCTATTTGTCACATACAACAGGTGTAGACCTCACAGTGAAATGTTTACTTACAAGCCCTTAACCAACAATACAGTTAAAGAAATAGAGTTAAGAAAATAGTTACTAAATAAACTAAAGTTAAAAAAAGTAATAAAAAAGTTAAAAGACAATTACTTAACGAAGCTATATACAGGGGGTGCCGGTACTGAGTCAATGTGCGGGGGTACAGGTTAGTCGAAGTAATTTGTAAAGTGGCTATGCATAGATAATGAACAGCAAGTAGCAGCAGTGTAAAAACAAAGGGTGGGGGGGGTCAATGTAAATAGTCCGGGTGGTCGTTTGATTATAAAATACAAACTTATATTTTTAAAGTAAGTAGTTAACAGTGGTGTGAAAACCTGTTGGTTTCATGTTGTTATTGTTGGTAACTATTGTAATCTTACAGAAACTGCCGCTGCAACCATAGTAACAGACATTACCAATCCTAAATCCATTCTGTGGATTATTCCATGTGGCCTGGTTCCGTTTATTAGTCCCGAAGAAGTCCCCAAAGTGCACGTACGGTTCGCATTGGGCAAAATCATTCTCCTACCATGATTTTAATATCAGCATGATCAATATTTTCATCGAAATTCGGTGCAAACGAGTTCTACTGAGGGAATATCTCCCAGATGAGCTGAAGCCCTGGTAGCTCGCCGTGATCGTATAGAGGTTAGTACTCTGCGTTGTGGCCGCAGCAACCCCGGTTCGAATCCGGGTCACGGCATTGCGATGCACAATGTCACGGCAAAAGGGATGTTTTTTTGAATGTGTTCTGCTTCTACGTTACTCCTTCCCTCCAGAAGATTGAGGATACAGAGAGGTCCAACGCAGAGAGGTCCAATGCAGAGATCTCTAAGGTAGATCTTCAGTCTCTCCCAACACTGGGCATATCTGGACCAGACTGTGGTGCACTCTGTGCTAGCCAAAGAAAGGTGGGCTACAATATCAATCAAATCTATTTTATAAAGCTCTTTTTTTATATCAAAGTACTTTACAGAAACCCAGCCGAAAACCCCAAACAGCAAGCAATGCAGAGGCAGAAGCACAGCGGCTAGGAAAAACTCCAGAGAAAGGCAGGAACCTAAGAAGAAACCTAGAGAGGAGCCAGGCTCCAATACATGTCTTTTCCTGGTCTCACAACATCAGCCTGTGTTGTGTGGTGAGGCTGGGCACTGAAATAAAGAATAGTTATTCACACATTGATGATATCACAAATTGTTTTATTTTGTCGCTGGGTCAAATGTATTTATTTATTTTATTTTACCTTCATTTAACTAGGCAAGTCAGTTAACAACACATTCTTATTTTATTTTTTACAAATGAAACAACACATTTCAGTTGTCTCTGTTTCGGGCACCAATAAATATTATAATTTATGCCATAAACTTTTTATTTGATGACTGATTTGTATTAATCCTAGCTTTCCTTCTCTTCCAGGTTTCATAATCCTATTGAATTTCTAGCTGCACATCTCCTCCAGAACAAGTCTCAATATGAGGACTGCTCCTAACACCTCTGAAGAAACTACACTGGTGGATTTATAATATTGTTTCATTACAATATATATAAATAATATCCAGCTGGTGTGTACTGATTCCCTTTTATTTTATATGATACATTTTTGTTGAACAAACATTTTTTTGTTTCTGTAATTGACTGCATGTTATGGAGTTTTTCTTCCGCCATATAAACACATTAAACTTACATGCCTTATATCAAAAGTCTGATATTTTGAGCTACATTCTGTATTCTTAAGACAACCACGTATCACAGTCATTGTAATGAAAACTTCAATAAAGCAACTATCAGCTAAATCATTGCTAGTGAGAAAATACAATCGCAAGCAAGTGCTATGATGCCTATGATAGACCAAAATACATGGTTTTATTTCCATTGTACAGTATTCATATCTTTTTTAAAGTAAGTAGTTAACAGTGGTGTGAAAACCTGTTGGTTTCATGTTGTTATTGTTGGTAACTATTGTAATCTTACAGAAACTGCCGCTGCAACCATAGTAACAGACATTACCAATCCTAAATCCATTCTGTGGATTATTCCATGTGGCCTGGTTCCGTTTATTAGTCCCGAAGAAGTCCCCAAAGTGCACGTACGGTTCGCATTGAGCAAAATCATCCTCGTACCATGATTTAACATCAGCATGATCAACGTCTTCATCGAAATTCGGTGCAAACGAGCTCTACTGGGGGAATATCTCCCAGATGAGTTGAAGCCCTGGTAGCTCGCCGTGATCGTATAGAGGTTAGTACTCTGCGTTGTGGCCGCAGCAACCCCGGTTCGAATCCGGGTCACGGCATTGCAATACACAATGTCACGGCAAAAGGGTTGTTTTTTTGAATGTGTTCTAAACATAATAACTATGGTTTGTAATCATATCTATTCCAGTTTTTCACGTGGGAAATCAAGAAATATATAATATATGCGTGAACTGAGCCAAACCGAGCATACCCATAGACATCTATGGCATAGAGCACAGAGTACTAACCTCATTTTAACGAATCGTTTTCTCTGTATACTCATCGATCAGCCAATCCACGCAGGCCTTCTTCATTTTTAAGAAAATGTTCCCGACCATCGGGAATCAAGGAATCGGTTTATTCATGCTGGTCGGAACTGGGACACTCGGCTATTTCCGACAGGCCAACTGGTTAGTCGAAAATTCCCGAGTTTCCTCGTTCCGACTAGCGTGTCACAACGCAGCAGATTTGACTTGCTGTGACTGTATGCAGAGATTGAAATTGAAAATATTGAAATTGAATGTATATTTTAAGACAATTAAATACTCTGCCAACAAAAAAAAGCTGTTAGAATTATAAATGTGTGTATACCCCTTAATAAGGTCCTTGTTTAATGTAATAATTTACCCAATTGCCCAAATGTCCTTTGTATATTCTTTCAATATATATATATATATATATGTGTATCCCATGTACTTTTTGCATTGATTTATTAATTTAAATAAATAAATAATAATAATAATAATTTGCTCGACTAATTTTACTCGACTGCTCGATTTATACCCTCAAATTTAAGATGTAATTGCATGACAACGTAAACGCATTGAGTCGACGGTCTGCTCGGCGAGGCCAGAGACATTCTTCATTAGGTTTCCTATCTCCTGTTTTATATTATCTCTGCTGTATGCTAAAAAAACAAACATATTACTTTAGTCGATGATGATGTACAGTTGCTACCATCTAGCCCGATTTATGACAAACTAGTTTTAGTCAAATCAATAGTACTACTTTGACAAACTGCATTGAGGTTTTTTTGTTTTGTTCATAACGTAAAAAAAAAAAATAACTCGTTTAATCTTCTTTTTTTTTAAAGTAACCGTTAGCATCACTTTTCCCCTCAGCATTTCAACTTCAACGACATCTGGATAACTTGGCTAATCTCTAGCTAGCTATTCTTCTTTCTTTTGTCTTGTCAACTTTTTTTTGTTTTTGTTTTTATTTGATGGTTTCTATTTAGGTGTTTTTTTTCTTCCCCCTCCTCCCTCCCAGAGTTAATTTAAAAAATATATCTATATTTTTCTACCGGACATCTTACCAAGATAGGCAGCTCGGCAGCTAAGATGTCGAACCGAGCCGTTAGCAGAGAAGCAAGTCACGCTGGTAGTTGGTACACCGCCTCAGGTACAGAACCGAACCGGGAAAATGGGCCAGAGACCAGGCTTAACTAGTTAACTAATAGGGGTCAAGATAACTAGCTGTATTTTACGGGGCTTCCTCTGTAATGTTTGAGTTGTTTGTCCGGGTAAGTAGCTAACCTGGTTACCAAACCTTGCTAACTAGCTAGCTACTGAACTATTTTTTTGTTTCTTCTTTGGGACTGTTTGTCCGGGGTAGTTAGCTAGTTAGTTAGCTAGCTAGCTGCAGACAGGTCCTCTCTTGGGCTGTTGTTGTCCGGTAAAGTAACTAGTTAACGTTAGATAGCTGGCTAGTTGAGTAGGAGAGAGGTGAGGGGGGATAAAACAACAACAGGCCGTTCTCTATCAAGCTGGCCCAGAACAACAGTCTGCTACTTAGCTTGCATCAGCTGTCACTTCTTTATCAAACAGCAGAATTAGGACGATTTTTCTTCTTCTTCTTCTTCTTGTTATTTACAAGCTAGCGTTAGAAACTAGCTAACACACATACAATTATTTTAGTCCACGCATGTCTTGTTTACTCAGAACTTTTTTTAATCCATGGCCGTTCAGTGGAAATGTTTTAGCGATTTTTTTGTTGTTGAAATGGTGAGTTATATGATCTGATGATTGGAAGAAATGTCTAGCCATACTAGGTAGTTACAGGTAGCAACCCTTGTCAACAGCATTAGCTAATTATGTCAAAAACACTGACAACCATCTCAGTGAACTGTCAGTTAACCATTATAGCAAAAGATTCCCCTATCCATCTATCATTATAGCCTACTCCACCAAAAGGACTTCTGACTGACCCTCCCTGGTTATTTAGTCCACATGGACATTCCTCTCGTCTGGAACAAAGGACCACCTCCCTGGGTAGGTCTAGGCAGCAAATTGAGTGCTCATATTGCATTGGGATCAGCTAGCTAGTTTATCCCTCATCTCACACATTACTTTTCATTTAGCTTAGCAAGCTTGCTACTATGGCCCTTGTTAGCCAACTGTAGCTACTGGTCTAGGGTTGTGGGACTAGAAGGGATACGGCTTTCGGCAAATTGTCATCAAAAGTAGATTTTGGGGGGGGGGGGGGGATTTAAACTAACCATAATCCAAGGGGCCTAGTGTATATCATGTTCCATGCATTTTTCTCTGACATTGCAATATAAATGTGAAGGAATCTGTGAGTTAGGATATTACTGTGTTCAAAATATCTTACCGTGAGGATGTAGCGAGTTATTTTAGCTCAACTAAATGACATTAGCCTTAGTGAATCATGGGCTTGATTAGTAACCCTCAGCTAGATGCTTGGCAGTTTGCTTTGCATACAGTGATAGTGAGGAGGACAACAGAAGTATTTGTCAATATACACAGGCTTTGTCCCCAATTGCACCCTATTCTCTGGCCCTATGGTCCCTGGTCAAATGAGTACCCTATTTTATGGTCCCTGGTCAATTAGTGCCCTATGGTCCCTGGTCAATTAGTGCCCTATTCTCAAACATCCCCAAAACTGAGGCGACACTCCTCCTATTCCCGCGTCCAATTAGTTATTTTGGTCTGGCCCTTTAAGACGCAGCAGCGGGTCAGCAAGTAGTGTAGTGTTTCTCTAATTGAACTTCGCCCAATCAACAATAACTCGTTAGCAGTTGCTTGCTTTTTCTTGTTCCTTGAGACAGCTTATTCCTCGCAGGAATCGCCCGCAGCGATTACCCGTTACACTTTCTAAAGATCTTCATGGAACTTCGCAGAGGAACTGTCTCTCTCTGGTCCCTGATCAATTTAGTGCCCTATGGTCCCTGGTCAATTAGTGCCCTATTCTATGGTCCCTGGTCAGTTTAGTGCCCTATTCTATGGTCCCTGGTCAATTAGTGCCCTATTCTATGGTCCCTGGTCAGTTTAGTGCCCTATGGTCCCTGGTCAATTAGTGCCCTATTCTATGGTCCCTGGTCAATTAGTGCCCTATTCTATGGTCCCTGGTCAATTAAGTGCCCTATAAAGGGAATAAGGTGCCCCTTGGGACGTAAACACACATTGTTGTAAAGACTTGTATCTCCCTGTTATCTCTCTGCTCCAGCCCAGTCAAGTCACACATAACAAGGCTGACGAAGCCAGCCGGTAAGATACAGACAGACAGTGATGTCGGGGGTCACATTGATTGAAGGGACATGAATCCTCCATTGTGCCCTTGAGCAAGGCACCATTTGGGATGTAGCCTTAAATATCAGGGATCAGCAGAGTTGTCCTGAAAGGTCAGAGTACCCGGAGCCTTGCTGGTGTTGGATTAGGGTGACATCATTCAGACTGCATCCCAAATGGCACCCTATTCCCTATATAGTGCACTGTGGAGGTGTCATAACACCCATAAAACCTAGCGGTCAAACAGGGAAATGTTTCCAATTGTTTTTCCACCAATAATTTTCCCCCATAGGGGATTTTAGAAACTTTTCCAATAAGGGCTGTGTTTTGTGTAGTCTTACCCCGGCGTGACATTTTTGATAACCATCTAAATCTCTCTAGGACACGGTGTCTTGTCAATATAATCGCCTGTATTTACTCTTGATTTGAAAATGCTAATTAGCGTTAATGTAGACATCCTGAAAAACTACAAATCCCTGCAAGCTGCTGCACATCCTCTCTAGCTGACACCAGGTATTGTTTCAATTTAAAACTTGCACAAGACAATTCACATAATTATCCATTTGAAGAAATGTAGCTAATTTATTAATTACTACATTTAGTATTGATAAGTCACCGTGTCCTAGAGAGATTTAGATGGTTATCAACATGTCACGCCGGGGTAAGACTACACAAAACACAGCCCTTATTGGAAGAGTTTCTAAAATCCCCTATGGGGGAAAATTATTGGTGGAAAAACAATTGGAAACATTTCCCTGTTTGACCGCTACATTTTATAGGGGATAATGACTCGTCCTGTGGTGCTCTGTAAAGGGTGTTATGACTCGTCCTGTGGTACTCTGTAAAGGGTGTTATGACTCGTCCTGTGGTACTCTGTAAAGGGTGTTATGACTCGTCCTGTGGTACTCTGTAAAGGGTGTTATGACTCGTCCTGTGGTGCTCTGTAAAGGGTGTTATGACTCGTCCTCTGTAAAGGGTGTTATGACTCGTCCTGTGGTACTCTGTAAAGGGTGTTATGACTCGTCCTGTGGTACTCTGTAAAGGGTGTTATGACTCGTCCTGTGGTACTCTGTAAAGGGTGTTATGACTCGTCCTGTGGTACTCTGTAAAGGGTGTTATGACTCGTCCTGTGGTACTCTGTAAAGGGTGTTATGACTCGTCCTGTGGTACTCTGTAAAGGGTGTTATGACTCGTCCTGTGGTACTCTGTAAAGGGTGTTATGACTCGTCCTGTGGTACTCTGTAAATCGTCCTGTGGTGCTCTGTAAAGGGTGTTATGACTCGTCCTGTGGTACTCTGTAAATCGTCCTGCGGTGCTCTGTAAAGGGAATAGGGTAGATGGGATAGGCTAGCGCTGTCTGTCCTCATTTCAGGTAATCAGGAAGTCATTTAAGCAGTGCTTTGATGGTAGGCCAATACACAAACGCACATGCAGTCCCAGTGCGTCACAGCTATTTTGTAAACATTGTCCAGGCAGATGAAAACCTTCCTTATTGATCAAGTATTGACTCCTCTTTGCTCAATGTATTGGATTGATTTTTAGGAAAAACAACACTTTTTTTCCACTGTCAGTGCATTCATATCCCAGTAGGTGTAGGTGAAAATTCATGACTATGGCTGATTTTATTTCCAGTATCCAGACTGTTCTCCCAGCGGTATTGAGACAGAAAACACAGGGTTAATTAATAGACAGGTGTAAGCAGAATAAAGGCTGATATGTATGGCTGTGCTTTTATTATAGGCCTCAGGGAAGTCATTACCTGGTGCTGTGGCTAGCATTAAGGCATGTGATTCTATTGTATATGTATGGTTGTGTTGTTATTATAGGCCTCAGGGAAGTCATTACCTGGTGCTGTGGCTAGCATTAAGGCATGTGATTATATTGTATATGTATGGTTGTGTTGTTATTATAGGCCTCAGGGAAGTCATTACCTGGTGCTGTGGCTAGCATTAAGGCATGTGATTATATTGTATATGTATGGCTGTGAGGGAAGTCATTACCTGGTCCTGTGGCTTGCATTAAGGCATGTGATTCTATTGTATATGTATGGTTGTGAGGGAAGTCATTACCTGGTGCTGTGGCTAGCATTAAGGCATGTGATTCTATTATATATGTATGGCTGTGTTGTTGTTATAGGCCTCAGGGAAGTCATTACCTGGTGCTGTGGCTAGCATTAAGGCATGTGATTCTATTATATATGTATGGCTGTGTTGTTGTTATAGGCCTCAGGGAAGTCATTACCTGGTGCTGTGGCTAGCATTAAGGCATGTGATTCTATTGTATATGTATGGCTGTGGCGTCACAGGCTTGGGGAGAGCCATTGTGTAGTCCCATGAGTATCATTGGACAGACACCTGCATTATGTGTATGGATAACCCCACCAATAGAATCGGTAAACAAGCAAGAATTGAGACAGAAAGATAATGGTGGCCAATGGGTGTTAATCGTATATGTAGAGGGGAGTGACCATGTGTGTTATCTGAAGGTGGAAACCTATTAAAACTGAGGTCTGTGGCAAGAGAATTCAGTTCTTCCATGGAATTGCTCGGGTTTGTTACTTTTTGTAATAAAGTCTAATTGAATTTACAAGTTCAGGGAATCTGTGAAATATTTGATTTTAATTTTCCACAACATAAGCCAGCTAGCTGTTGCGTACAGATTCAGTCAGTCAGTCTTGTACTTTGTCTGAGAAAGTAGCTTCTGATTATCCTTGTCCTTGTGTTTTAGTTTTATTAGTTGTATGTACAGGACACACATGGTATACACCATCCAGCCAAACGCTGACTGCAGATTCCTTCTGGACAATGAAACGATAAGAACACAAACAGAAAGTAAATGTCTCAGTAGAATAGAATAAACGTTTCAGTTTATAATACAGGAAGGCACCATTTATAGGCCAGTATTTACACATGTTTTGGGGAAAGGGGATTGGTGGACAAGAGTTTAAATTGTGCAGTGGTATGTTTTGGGGATTGGGGGATGAGTGTTTAAATTGTGCAGTGGTATGTTTTGGGGATTGGGGGATGAGTGTTTAAATTGTGCAGTGGTATGTTTTGGGGAAGGGGGGATGTGTGCTAAGGTGAGGTGCTCCGATACTGTCTGTTGGACGGTAAAGGCAGTTGAACAGCTGGCGTTTGGGGTCCTTAATGATGCTGCAGGCCTTCCTCAGCCACCGTTTTTAGAGTAGATGTCCTGGATGGGTGGGAGAGGACGGTCCTCTTCCACATGTACTGGGCCGAACTTTTTAAAACCGCTGACTCTCTCTACTGCAGTTAATAATGTCGACCTGGGTATGTTCCCCTGTGTATAAGAGGCATTGGGTACAGCAGAAGAGTCATTTTTGGGGTTTGGTATGGATTAATGAATTGTTCTTCTTCCCTCTCTACAGGCTCCCAGCTGAATACACAACTAGAAGGCTGGTTGTCTCAAGCACAATCCACTGTCAGCCCTGCTAGAGCCATTATAGCACCGTAAGCTCCACTACAAGTTGTTCCTATAAGTCGAGGAAACCTATAAGTCGAGGATAACATCGTATGAATGAATGAAATGTGAATGTAGTGATTGGGGAGGTGGGGGCCATGTTTTCTATTGGTTGTATTGTGTTGTCAGCCAGGTTGTATTGTGTTGTCAGCCAGCCAGGTTGTATTGTCAGCCAGGTTGTGTTGTCAGCCAGCCAGCCAGGTTGTATTGTGTTGTCAGCCAGCCAGGTTGTATTGTGTTGTCAGCCAGCCAGGTTGTATTGTCCGCCAGCCAGCCAGGTTGTGTTGTCAGCCAGCCAGCCAGGTTGTATTGTGTTGTCAGCCAGCCAGGTTGTATTGTGTTGTCAGCCAGCCAGGTTGTATTGTGTTGTCAGCCAGCCAGGTTGTATTGTGTTGTCAGCCAGCCAGGTTGTATTGTGTTGTCAGCCAGCCAGGTTGTATTGTGTTGTCAGCCAGCCAGGTTGTATTGTGTTGTCAGCCAGCCAGGTTGTATTGTGTTGTCAGCCAGCCAGGTTGTATTGTGTTGTCAGCCAGCCAGCCAGGTTGTGTTGTCAGCCAGCCAGGTTGTATTGTGTTGTCAGCCAGCCAGCCAGGTTGTATTGTGTTGTCAGCCAGCCAGCCAGGTTGTATTGTGTTGTCAGCCAGCCAGCCAGGTTGTATTGTGTTGTCAGCCAGCCAGGTTGTATTGTGTTGTCAGCCAGCCAGGTTGTATTGTGTTGTCAGCCAGCCAGGTTGTATTGTGTTGTCAGCCAGCCAGGTTGTATTGTGTTGTCAGCCAGCCAGGTTGTATTGTGTTGTCAGCCAGCCAGGTTGTATTGTGTTGTCAGCCAGCCAGGTTGTATTGTGTTGTCAGCCAGCTAGGTTTTAATGTGTTTCCAGCCAGGTTTTAATGTGTTGTCAGCCAGCCAGGTTTTAATGGTGTCTTGTTATGTGTTTCCAGCCAGGTTTTAATGTGTTTTCAGCCAGGTTTTAATGGTGTCTTGTTGTGTTTCCAGCCATGCAGGATATTCCTACTGCGGTGCTTGTGCTGCACACGCCTACAAACAAATCGACCCTTCTGTTACGTAAGTCATTTACCATGTCTGTTGCCTTACATACGTTCAATCAGGTTTCTAAATTAAAACATATTTTGTAAGTAACAAAATACATTTTCATGGACGATTTTAACTATCATCAAATCGAAAATGAGAGGTTTTTAAAATGCTTTTTCTACATTTTCCCTCCTTATCAAACCCTTATCCTGCCCTGTTTCACCATGAAGGAACTATGAGACTGTAGTTACCTCAGACAGACAGTAGTTAGCAGTATTGGAGTAGCCTCTGTCACAGCCTCACCTTGGAACAACATGAACGAAGCCTGGTCGGCCGACGTTACTAATGGCTGGTCCGTGATGGCTGGTCCGTGATGGCTGGTCCGTGATGGCTGGTCCGTGATGGCTGGTCCGTGATGGCTGGTCCGTGATGGCTGGTCCGTGGTGGCTGGTCCATGATGGCTGGTCCATGATGGCTGGTCAGTGGTGACTGGTCCATGATGGCTGGTCAGTGGTGACTGGTCCATGATGGCTGGTCGGGCGACGTTACTAATGGCTGGTCCGTGATGGCTGGTCAGTGGTGACTGGTCCACTGAGCTGCAATGCTGAACTGAGTCCTACTGAGGACAGTGAGGTGACCGAGTCCTACTGAGGACAGTGAGGTGACCGAGTCCTACTGAGGACAGTGAGGTGACCGAGTCCTACTGAGGACAGTGAGGTGACCGAGTCCTACTGAGGACAGTGAGGTGACTGAGTCCTACTGAGGACAGTGAGGTGACTGAGTCCTCTCTTTCCCCCTGTAGTCGCAGGGTGTTCATCTTGGGTCCGTCTCACCATGTTCCTCTGTCCCGCTGTGCCCTGTCCTCCGCTGAGGTTTATAAAACTCCTCTCTACGACCTCAGGATTGACCAGAAGGGTAGGTACACACACACACACACACACATACACACACACACACACACACACACACACACTTTGCCCTGTAGTCTGCTGAGGTTTATAAAACACCTCTCTATGACCTCAGGATTGACCAGAAGGGTAGGGATCTACTTCTAGTTGGCCCTGCTTTAATAGCGAGGCTCGCATCCATTTCCTCAATTCAGTACCACTCTTCAGTGAGTTCAAACTGATGTTGGTTTGGTCCCAAATCTGTTGTACCTCGTTCCCTCCTTCAGAGAACAGTAGTTCTATTCATAACTAAGGGTGTAACAGTTCACCAAACCCATGTTTCGGTACGTGTTGGTGTTTTGGGGTTACGGTACAGAGGAGAAATTATCTTTAGACACTTACTGTACGTCATTTTATGTTTATTTGGCCCCAAAAAAAACCGCACCTTTCCAGGCCCAAGTCCAGTTTCTGTGACATCATTTACAATGTTCCTGGCGTTGTCTGTTGTTGGGCCTCAAGTAGAGCTCTAAGAAGTTGGACCCATTCTCATATGGACCTGGGGCTTTCCCACCCGAACAAACACGCATAAATACATTTTTCAATATAGATACATGAGAGGCATGTGTACTGTGAGGGAGGGAGGGGCATGTGTACTGTGAGGGAGGGAGGGAGGGAGGGAGAGAGAGAGAGAGAGAGAGAGAGAGAGGTGTGTGTGTGTACTGTGAGTGAGGTGATTTATCATCCGGTATGATGACGTAGTATCTGTCTTGACTGCATCAAACCAGGAGAAGCTGGTTGGCCAGTGCATGAGCTTTCTTCCTGTCCTGCGGTTAAACATCTCCATTCAGGTTATAAAGAGCAGCCTTGCTCTTAGTCCTTCTACCATATACTTCTCATTTAACTTTGAATGCCATTGTTTTAATTCCATCTTCTATTGATTTAGACAATGTCCTAGCTTGCTTTGCCAAACACAGAGACTTTAATTGTTTTGATTTAGTCGACAACAACAAGCCACACGCAGCACTCTGCATAGGCTATTCTCGTTGAGCAGTGGAGAACATGCTATTATCTTTTTGACCAGCCACAGTGTGGACCGAACTGACGTCCCTGTACCGAACGGTTCGTTCTGAATACTTGTACCGTTACAGCCCTCTTCATAACTGGTCTGGGCCGGGCCAAGGCATCTTTGTAACTGGTCTGGGCCGGGCCAAGGCCTCTTTGTAACTGGTCTGGGCCGGGCCAAGGCCTCTTTGTAACTGGTCTGGGCCGGGCCAAGGCCTCTTTGTAACTGGTCTGGGCCGGGCCAAGGCCTCTTTGTAACTGGTCTGGGCCGGGCCGGGCCAAGGCCTCTTTGTAACTGGTCTGGGCCGGGCCGGGCCAAGGCCTCTTTGTAACTGGTCTGGGCCGGGCCAAGGCCTCTTTATAACTGGTCTGGGCCGGGCCAAGGCCTCTTTGTAACTGGTCTGGGCCGGGCCAAGGCCTCTTTGTAACTGGTCTGGGCCGGGCCAAGGCCTCTTTGTAACTGGTCTGGGCCGGGCCGGGCCAAGGCCTCTTTGTAACTGGTCTGGGCCGGGCCGGGCCAAGGCCTCTTTGTAACTGGTCTGGGCCGGGCCAAGGCCTCTTTGTAACTGGTCTGGGCCGGGCCAAGGCCTCTTTGTAACTGGTCTGGGCCGGGCCAAGGCCTCTTTGTAACTGGTCTGGGCCGGGCCAAGGCCTCTTTGTAACTGGTCTGGGCCGGGCCGGGCCTAGGCCTCTTTGTAACTGGTCTGGGCCGGGCCGGGCCTAGGCCTCTTTGTAACTGGTCTGGGCCGGACCGGGCCTAGGCCTCTTTGTAACTGGTCTGGGCCGGGCCGGGCCTAGGCCTCTTTGTAACTGGTCTGGGCCGGGCCGGGCCAAGGCCTCTTCGTAACTGGTCTGGGCCGGGCTGGGCCAAGGCCTCTTCGTAACTGGTCTGGGCCAAGGCCACCTGAGCCTATTTCCACCCCAGGCAACAGGACGGACCTCGTATCTTTCATGTTCATTGTGAAACCACCTAGGGCACAGTCGGAGGCCATCTTACTCAAGCAAGGAAGCATTGGTTTCACAAGCAGAGCAGAAAGTAGTGGGTTTTTAGCCAACACATCCTGCATAAGCAAGGAAGCATTGGTTTCACAAGCAAACACACATACCAAGACTGAAACATCGCAACATCTAGGGGGACGAGTACTCCCTCTCCCCACTAAGTCGGAACCAAATCTCGTAGTGAAGAATTGAGGAAATTGATGCGATTTTTATTTATTTTTTCCCCCAGTATTATAGCCAGGAAGGCGGGGCTTCTGAGGGTGGGCTCGGCATCCCTGTTGGGCGGGATTTCAGTTTGCTTCAGGTGAATAGGATTGGTTGTTTATGTTTTACAGACTGAAGGGGAACCTCTAACCCTGGCAATTAGATTGATCAAATCAAGCTTTATTTATACAGCACATTTTAGACATGGGATGATGTAACACAATGTGCTTCAATGTGTACACTCAATGGCTGCCTGGTATTATGATGCAATCATTTCCATGGTAATGGACACTGAACAAAAATATAAACGCAACGTGCAACATTTTTTTTATTTTTTTTACGGAGTTACATTTCATGTAAGGAAATAATTAAATTTAATTAAATGTATTTGGCCCTAATCTATGGATTTGACTGGGAATACAGATATGTATCTGTTGGTCACAGATACCTTCAAAAAAAGAAAGGTAGGGACGTGGATCAGAAAACCAGTCAGTATCTGGTGTGACCACCATTTGCCTCATGCAGCGCGACACATCTCCTCCACATAGAGTTGATCAGGGTGTTGATTGTGGCCTGTGGAATGTTGTCCCACACCTCTTCAATGGCTGTGTGAAGATGCAGGATATTGGAACTGGAACGCGGTGTCGTACACGTCAATCCAGAGCATCCCAAACATGCTCAATGCGTGACATGTCTGGTAAGGTATGCAGGCCATGGAAGAACTGGGACATTTTCAGCTTCCAGGAATTGTGTACAGATCCTTGCGACATGGGGCTGTGCATTATCATACTGAAACATGAGGTGATGGCGGCGGATGAATGACACGACAATGGGCCTCAGGATCCCGTCACGGTATCTCTGTGCATTCAAATTGCCATCGTTAAAATGCAATTGGGTTTGTTGTCCGTAGCTTATGGCGCTCTGTTCATACGACGCCATACACGCTGTCTGCCGTCTGCCCGGGACAGTTGAAACTGGGATTCATCCCTGAAGAGAACACTTCTCCAGCGTGCCAGTGGCCATCGAAGGTGAGCATTTATCCATTGATGTTAGTTACGACGATGACCTGCAGACGAATAAATAATAATCATGAATAATAACAAATAAGCTTCCCTAAGACAGTTTCTGACAGTTTGTGCAGAAGTTCTTTCTTTGTGCAAACCCACAGTTTTATCAGTTGTCCGGGTGGCTGGTCTCAGATGATGCCTCAGGTGAAGAAGCCAAAGGTGGAGGTCCTTTGCTGGCATGGTTACACGTGGTCTGCAGTTGTGAGGCCGGTTGGATGTACTGCCAAATTCTTTAAAACGACGTTGGAGGCGGCTTATGGTAGAGAAATTAACAAAATTATCTTGCAACAGCTCTGGTGGACGTTCCTGCAGTCAGCATACCAATTGCACACTCCCTCAAAACTTGCGACATCTGTGGCATTGTGTTGTGTGACCAAACTGCACATTTTAGTGGCCTTTTTATTGTCCCCAGCACAAGGTGCACCTGTGTAATGATAATGCTGTTTTAATCAGCTTCTTGATATGCCACATCTGTCAGGTGGATGGATTATCTTGGCAAAGGATAAATGCTCACCAACAGGGATGTAAATAAATTAGTGAACAAAATTAGAGAGAAATACATTTTTTGTGGATATGGAACATTTCTGGGATATTTTATTTCAGCTCATGAAACATGGGACCAACAATTTACATGTTGCGTTTATTTTTGTTCAGTATAGAATGTTAACATTTGAATTAACTGCTATTGATGGGTACACTTCCTGCTTTGCTCCTATTGGTACAGTCACAGGGGCCTCCAGTCCAACCATTACACTACCATTGACTTGAATGGGGACGCCCCTTCTATTCTCTTTATATGGCAGCACATGCAGTCCGGAGCGAAGGAGAGGAGAAAATGAGCCTAATTATTATTTTTTCAAGTTATTACTGAGACCATGATGGTCATTTGGCTGGCCAATTACCATCATCTGAAATTCCATGACCGTCACAGCCCTTATCCAGTGTTTTATTGTGGCTTTTTATTTAAGTTTGACACAAAGAAAAACAACATGACTTGTCCTCAGGGGACCAATCATCAGACTGATACTGAAAAAAGAGACATTCTCACTGAACTATTGACTCGCAGTCAAATGCTAATAATACGATCCTCACTTCACCAGTAATAACGTCCATGTTGAATCCTCACCTCCTTCTCTCTAGTCTATGCTGACCTCTGGAAGACTGGGATGTTTGAGAGGATGAGCCTTCAGACAGACGAGGATGAGCACAGCATTGAAATGCACCTGCCTTACACTGCTAAAGCCATGGAGAGGTAAGATGGGTTGTCTGCTTCATTCATCACAAGCCATCCATCACTGGAGAGTACAGTAATTAAGAGACTTAGAGGCACTATACAGACCTGACCTGTTTGCCTGGTTGTGGGAGCCAGCAGGGCCTCATGACAAATGGAGGAGTTGGATGGTTGGCGTCATTACTATGGTTTATGATTGGTTGTTTATTAATGATTTAGTTGTTTACTGTGTCGGACCCCCAGTAAGACTAGTTGTCGCTAATGGAGATTCATTATCAATCAAGAATCTAATCTAAGTAAAGCCTGCATGCTCAGTTAATGGACCCACTCAATAAACACGCACATCTTTTAATCAGGTTGGTTAATTAATACCCTCACCTTTAATCAGGTTGGGTTATTAATACCCTCACCTTTAATCAGGTTGGGTTATTAATACCCTCACCTTTAATCAGGTTGGGTTATTAATACCCTCACCTTTAATCAGGTTGGGTTATTAATACCCTCACCTTTAATCAGGTTGGGTTATTAATACCCTCACCTTTAATCAGGTTGGGTTATTAATACCCTCACCTTTAATCAGGTTGGGTTATTAATACCCTCACCTTTAATCAGGTTGGGTTATTAATACCCTCACCTTTAATCAGGTTGGGTTATTAATACCCTCACCTTTAATCAGGTTGGGTTATTAATACCCTCACCTTTAATCGGGTTGGGTTATTAATACCCTCACCTTTAATCGGGTTGGGTTATTAATACCCTCACCTTTAATCGGGTTGGGTTATTAATACCCTCACCTTTAATCAGGCTGGGTTATTAATACCCTCACCTTTAATCAGGCTGGGTTATTAATACCCTCACCTTTAATCAGGCTGGGTTATTAATACCCTCACCTTTAATCAGGCTGGGTTATTAATACCCTCACCTTTAATCGGGTTGGGTTATTAATACCCTCACCTTTAATCGGGTTGGGTTATTAATAGCCTCACCTTTTAATCGGGTTGGGTTATTAACTTCTTGAGGCTACCTGGGACGTTAGCGTGCCCCCCGTGGCGCACCCTATCAACAGCAGGTGCATTTCAAGAGCGGCAAATTTGAAACCAAATAAATGTACAAATTCAAATTTCTCAAACATACAACTAACTTACAGCCTTTGAAAGATAAACATCTTCTTAATCTAACCACGTTTACCGATTTCAAAAAGGTTTTACGGGGAAAGCATAAAGTTAGGTTATGTTAGGAGAGTACATTGACAATAGCGGTGTGCAATGCATTGTCGATTCAAAGACAGGCTTCACCAAAACCATACAATCAGCTAAAATTATGCACTAACCTTTTACAATCTCCATCAGATGACACTCCTAGGACATTATGTTAGACAATGCATGCATTTTTAGTTCTATCAAGTTCATATTTATATCTAAAAACAGTGTTTTACTATGGCGTTGATGTTCAGGAAATCGTTTCCCTCCAATACCGGCAGTCAAGTCATGACAACAAAATAATTAATTAATATTAGAAAACATTGCTAAAATATTATATTGTCATTCAAAGAATTATAGATTTACATCTCTTGAACGCAATGGACTTGTCAGATTTAAAATTAACATTACTGGGAAATCACACTTTGCAATAATCTGAGCACTGCGCCAGAAAAATACGCATCGCGATACAGACTAGCCGCCATGTTGGAGGAATCTAAAATCGAAAATACTATGTAAATAATCCATTACCTTTGATTCTCTTCATCAGATGTCACTTCCAAAGAGTCCCAGGTCCATAACGAATGTAGTTTTGTTCAAAAAAGCTCATCATTTATGTCGAAAAACCTCCGTGTTGTAGCGCATGATCTAAGCCAGCCGGACTTCACTTCACTTCAAGAACGGAAAAAATATATTTCCGTTCGTTCAAACATGTCAAACGTTGTATCGCATAAAGCATTAGGGCCTTTTTTAACCAGAACATGAATAAAATTCAAGGCGGACCATTGGGTTTTCTTTTAAAACGTTTCGGAATGAGAGTACCCACCATCAAATCGCGCGCCAGGGGTCTAATGGACCATCACGTTCCATGGCTCTTATTCGGTCAGATCTCACTGTAGAACACTCAAAACACTTTGTAAAGGCTGGGGACATCTTGTGGAAGCAATAGGAAGTGCCAGAATATTCCTCAGCCCCTTTGTTTTTCAATGGCATAGGCTCAAAGTCAATTCAACACATCAGGTATCCACTTCTTGTCAGAATCTGTCTCAGGGTTTTGCCTGCCAAATGAGTTCTGTTATACTCACAGACACCATTCAAACAGTTTTTGAAACTTTAGGGTGTTTTCTATCCATATATAATAAGTATATGCATATTGTAGTTACTGGGTAGGTGTAGGAGGCAGTTAAAAATGGGCACATATTTTTTCAAAAAATTCTCAATACTGCCCCCTATACCCTAACAGGTTAATAGCCTCAGCTTTACATTTACATTTTTAGTCATTTAGCAGACGCTCTTATCCAGAGCGACTTAGAGTAGTGAATGCATACATTTAATTTTTTTTTTTTTTTTCTGTGCTGGCCCCCCGTGGGAATCGAACCCACAACCCTGGCGTTGCAAACACCATGCTCTACCAACTGAGCAACAGAGAAGGCCTTTAATCAGGTTGGGTTAATACCCTCACCTTTAATCAGGTTGGGTTAATACCCTTACCTTTAATCAGGTTGGGTTATTAATACCCTCACCTTTTAATCGGGTTGGGTTATTAATACCCTCACCTTTTAATCGGGTTGGGTTATTAATACCCTCACCTTTAATCGGGTTGGGTTATTAATACCCTCACCTTTAATCGGGTTGGGTTATTAATACCCTCACCTTTTAATCGGGTTGGGTTATTAATACCCTCACCTTTAATCAGGTTGGGTTATTAATACCCTCACCTTTAATCGGGTTGGGTTATTAATACCCTCACCTTTAATCAGGTTGGGTTATTAATACCCTCACCTTTAATCAGGTTGGGTTAATAGCCACACCTTTAATCAGGTTGGGTAACTGTCCCCTGTGCACCACACCCATACAGACTTGTAATGTGTTGTCTCCCTTTCCTACTGCAGTCATAAAGACGAGCTCAGCATTGTCCCGGTGCTGGTGGGAGCCCTCAGTGAGTCTAAAGAACAGGATTATGGGAAACTGCTCAGCAGGTATCTGGCCGATCCCTCCAACTTGTTCATCATCTCCTCGGACTTCTGCCACTGGGGTACGTAAAGAACAGGACTGGTATAGATCAATATATTATACCCTGTTCACACTACTGAGTTGAGCTAGTCTGGTTATACATCCATCCACTGTAGTTGCTGGGAAGAAAAGCCAGGTCAGTTTGGAAAGAAAAACCAGCTCAGTTTGGGTCAGGACAATCGTGTGAAAGTGATTCTATAAGGAAACAATGGTTCTGTCTTGTTGAAAAACCTCTCCTTCATCCTTAACTGTCACTCACCCCCAAAAAATATCAGATTTTGTTTTTGAATACTTGTATTTAGCCTCAGTATAGGCCATAAATAATTGTTATTTGTATGACTTAAAATGTGATAGTGCATTGTAAACATCACAACCAGTCGGTTGAGTTGCCCAATTTAGGGTAAACTCATTTTGTGTTGTAATTTTCATAGAATTTTACATTCATATATTTTGTGCTTCAGTTGCTTATAATGGAAAATTGGCCTAGTTATATGATGAGTGAGAAAATTACAAACAAATAGCATACTTCCAAGATATGCTAACCTCTCACAATAACAACAGAGGTTAACATCTTTTGCCCTGTATGATATTTGTCCGTCTAACTTCCTCGCCCATTTTATTATTCATGATTCATTCAGGATTATCTGTAGTCATGGTAGCATCCACGTTAATGTAGAAGTGTTTAGAAAAATATTGTATTCTTATTATTTATTATTAATTATACTTATTATTATGGATCCCCATTAGTTCCTGCCAAGGCAGCAGCTACTCTTCCTGGGGTTTATTATGGATCCCCGTTAGTTCCTGCCAAGGAAGCAGCTACTCTTCCTGGGGTTTATTATGGATCCCCGTTAGTTCCTGCCAAGGCAGCAGCTACTCTTCCTGGGGTTTATTATGGATCCCCCATTAGTTCCTGCCAAGGCAACAGCTACTCTTCCTGGGGTTTATTATGGATCCCCGTTAGTTCCTGCCAAGGAAGCAGCTACTCTTCCTGGGGTTTATTATGGATCCCCGTTAGTTCCTGCCAAGGCAGCAGCTACTCTTCCTGGGGTTTATTATGGATCCCCCATTAGTTCCTGCCAAGGCAACAGCTACTCTTCCTGGGGTTTATTATGGATCCCCGTTAGTTCCTGCCAAGGAAGCAGCTACTCTTCCTGGGGTTTATTATGGATCCCCCATTAGTTCCTGCCAAGGCAACAGCTACTCTTCCTGGGGTTTATTATGGATCCCCGTTAGTTCCTGCCAAGGAAGCAGCTACTCTTCCTGGGGTTTATTATGGATCCCCGTTAGTTCCTGCCGAGGCAGCAGCTACTCTTCCTGGGGTTTATTATGGATCCCCGTTACTTCCTGCCGAGGCAGCAGCTACTCTTCCTGGGGTTTATTATAGATCCCCATTAGTTCCTGCCAAGGCAGCAGCTATTCTTCCTAGGGTTTATTATGGATCCCCATTAGTTCCTGCCAAGGCAGCAGCTACTCTTCCTGGGGTTTATTATGGATCCTCATTAGTTCCTGCCAAGGCAGCAGCTACTCTTCCTGGGTTTATTATGGATCCCCATTAGTTCCTGCCAAGGCAGCAGCTATTCTTCCTAGGGTTTATTATGGATCCCCATTAGTTCCTGCCAAGGCAGCAGCTACTCTTCCTGGGGTTTATTATGGATCCTCATTAGTTCCTGCCAAGGCAGCAGCTACTCTTCCTGGGTTTATTATGGATCCCCATTAGTTCCTGTCAAGACAGCAGCTACTCTTCCTGGGGTTTATTATAGCTCCCCATTAGTTCCTGCCAAGGCAGCAGCTACTCTTCCTGGGGGTTTATTATGGATCCCCATTAGTTCCTGTCAAGGCAGCAGCTACTCTTCCTGGGGTTTATTAAGGATCCCCATTAGTTCCTGTCAAGGCAGCAGCTACTCTTCCTGGGGTTTATTATGGATCCCCATTAGTTCCTGCCAAGGCAGCAGCTACTCTTCCTGGGTTAAATAATACATTATTTACCATTTCATTTCTATTGGTCACAACATAATCTGAAACACAACCAAAACATACTGCAAAAGCATTCAACAGGTTCGTAGAGTCACAATACTTTTGGTCCCCTAAAAGGGGGGGTACCCATGTACAATAAGTTCTGTAATTTGTAAATACTTCACCCGATATGGATGAAAATACCCGCTCATTAAAGCTGACCGTCTGCACTGTAACCTGATGGTCATTGGAAATGATACAATCTGAAGTGCCGGAGTACAGGGACAAAACAACACGCGTCACTACTTTACTTTTGGAGCTCATTGTATATGTAAATTAATGCGTATACAGTTTTAAATGCTTAGTACAAGTAAAATGACATGTACTGAATAATATGGGGAAAGATATTGAAGATAACAGGCAGACAGTAAATACTAATATGGATATGACAGACAAAACAATCCCGTAATATTCCTCCGTTGTCCATAATAGCTACCTTTTGACTAAATATAATTCCTTTAATCGGTACAACTCAACCACCTGCATATTTTTCAAGGATTCCTAAAATTATAAAACAACATTAGTAATTTCATCATTCTAAAATGTTATTTTAGAGGTCAACTTTTGTCAACCTTGTAATTTCCCATTTTATACACAATTAGTGATGAAAATTTATGATTCAAGGGTTAATGTGTTTACCTCCTTCCCAACGGTTAATATGTTTACCTCCTTCCCAACGGTTAATGTGTTTACCTCCTTCCCACAGGCCAACGGTTAATGTTTACCTCCTTCCCAACGGTTAATGTGTTTACCTCCTTCCCAACTGTGTTTACCTCCTTCCCACAGGTCAACGGTTAATGTGTTTACCTCCTTCCCAACGGTTAATGTGTTTACCTCCTTCCCACAGGCCAACGGTTAATGTTTACCTCCTTCCCAACGGTTAATGTGTTTACCTCCTTCCCAACTGTGTTTACCTCCTTCCCACAGGTCAACGGTTAATGTGTTTACCTACTCCCACAGGCCAACGGTTAATGTGTTTACCTCCTTCCCACAGGTCAACGGTTAATGTGTTTACCTCCTTCCCACAGGTCAACGGTTAATGTGTTTACCTCCTTCCCACAGGTCAACGGTTAATGTGTTTACCTCCTTCCCAACGGTTAATGTGTTTACCTCCTTCCCAACGGTTAATGTGTTTACCTCCTTCCCACAGGTCAACGGTTAATGTGTTTACCTCCTTCCCACAGGTCAACGGTTAGTGTGTTTACCTCCTTCCCACAGGCCAACGGTTAATGTGTTTACCTCCTTCCCACAGGTCAACGGTTACTGTGTTTACCTCCTTCCCAACGGTTACTGTGTTTACCTCCTTCCCAACGGTTACTGTGTTTACCTCCTTCCCAACGGTTAATGTGTTTACCTCCTTCCCAACGGTTAATGTGTTTACCTCCTTCCCAACGGTTAATGTGTTTACCTCCTTCCCAACGGTTAATGTGTTTACCTCCTTCCCACAGGTTACTGTGTTTACCTCCTTCCCACAGGTTACTGTGTTTACCTCCTTCCCACAGGTTACTGTGTTTACCTCCTTCCCAACGGTTAATGTGTTTACCTCCTTCCCACAGGTTAATGTGTTTACCTCCTTCCCAACGGTTAATGTGTTTACCTCCTTCCCAACGGTTAATGTGTTTACCTCCTTCCCAACGGTTAATGTGTTTACCTCCTTCCCACAGGTTACTGTGTTTACCTCCTTCCCACAGGCCAACGGTTACTGTGTCTACCTCCTTCCCAACGGTTAATGTGTTTCAACTGTTCTGCCTGCGGCTACGGAACCCTGACCTGTTCACCGGACGTGCTTGTTGCACCCTCGACAACTACAATGATTATTATTATTTGACCATGCTGGTCATTTATGAACATTTTAACATCTTGACCATGTTCTCTTATAATATCCACCCGGCACAGCCAGAAGAGGACTGGCCACCCCTCATAGCCTGGTTCCTCTCTAGGTTTCTAATCTCCACCCGGCACAGCCAGAAGAGGACTGGCCACCCCTCATAGCCTGGTTCCTCTCTAGGTTTCTTCCTAGGTTTTTGGCCTTTCTAGGGAGTTTTTCCTAGCCACCGTGCCTCTTTCACATGCATTGCTTGCTGTTTGGGGTTTTAGGCTGGGTTTCTGTACAGCACTTTGAGATTTCAGCTGATATACGAAGGGCTATATAAATAAATTTGATTAGATTTTTTGATTTGACCTCTTTCCCAACGGTTACTATGTTTACCTCCTTCCCAACGGTTAATGTGTTTACCTCCTTCCCAACGGTTAATGTGTTTACCTCCTTCCCAACGGTTAATGTGTTTACCTCCTTCCCAACGGTTACTATGTTTACCTCCTTCCCAACGGTTACTGTGTTTACCTCCTTCCCAACGGTTAATGTGTTTACCTCCTTCCCAACTGTGTTTACCTCCTTCCCAACGGTTAATGTGTTTACCTCCTTCCCAACTGTTACTATGTTTACCTCCTTCCCAACGGTTACTATGTTTACCTCCTTCCCAACGGTTAATGTGTTTACCTCCTTCCCAACGGTTAATGTGTTTACCTCCTTCCCACAGGCCAACGGTTAATGTGTTTACCTCCTTCCCAACGGTTAATGTGTTTACCTCCTTCCCACAGGCCAACGGTTAATGTGTTTACCTCCTTCCCAACGGTTACTGTGTTTACCTCCTTCCCAACGGTTACTGTGTTTACCTCCTTCCCACAGGTCAACGGTTAATGTGTTTACCTCCTTCCCACAGGCCAACGGTTACTGTGTTTACCTCCTTCCCAACGGTTAATGTGTTTACCTCCTTCCCAACGGTTAATGTGTTTACCTCCTTCCCAACGGTTAATGTGTTTACCTCCTTCCCACAGGTCAACGGTTCCGTTACACGTACTATGACGAGGCTCAAGGAGAGATCCACAGATCCATTGAACACCTTGATAAAATGGTAAACGCATTGTGATATTCAGTTCTTTCTAGGCAGTAACATGACAGATGTCCATAATGTCTATATACACACCATCATACCTGTTTTTATATATTCCGGACTCTGACGTTGCTTGTTCTAATATTTATGTATTTCTTATTTCCGTTCTCTGTATTTATGGGGATTTTCTTATATTAAGTATTACTGTACCGTTGAAGCTAGGGACATAAACGTTTCGCTAGAACTGCAAAAACATATGTAAAATACACTACTTGACCAAAAAAGTATGTGGACACCTGCTCGTCAAACATCTCATTCCAAAATCATGGGTATTAATATGGAGTTGGTCCCCCCTTTTGCTACTATAACAGCCTCCACTCTTCTGGGAAGACTTTCCACTAGATGTTGGAACGTTGCTGCAGGAACTTGCTTCCATTCAGCCACAAGAGCGTTCGGGAGGTTGGGCACTGATGTTGGGTGATTAGGCCTGGCTCGCAGTCGGTGTTCCAGTTTATCCCAAAGGTGTTCAGTGGGGTTGAGGTCAGAGCTCTGTGCAGGCCAGTCAAGTTCTTCCACACTGATCTCGACAAACCATTTCTGTATGGACCTCGCTTTGTGCACGGGGGCATTGTCATGCTGAAACAGGAAAGGGCCTTCCCCAAACTGTTGCCACTAAGTTGGAAGCACAGAATCGTCTGGAATGTCATTGTATGTTGTAGCAGTATGATTTCCCTTCACTGGAACTAAGGGGCCCGAACCATGAAAAACAGCCCCAGACCATTATTCCTTCTCCACCAAACTTTACAGTTGGCACTATGCTTTCGGGCAGGAAGCGTTCTCCTGGCATCCAAACCCAGATTAGTCCGTTGGACTGCCAGATGGTGAAGCATGATTCATCACTCCAGAGAAGATGTTTCCACTCCTCCAGAGTCCAATGGCGGCGAGCTTTACACCACTTCAGCCAACGCTTGGCATTGCGGATGGTGCTTTTAGGCTTGTGTGCGGCTGCTCGGGCCATGGAAACCCATTTCATGAAGCTCCAGACTAACAGTTCTTGTGCTGATGTTGCTTCCAGATGCAGTTTCAGCTGAGAACAGACGGTTTTTATGTGCTTCAGCACTTGGCAGTCCCGTTCTGTGAGCTTGTGTGGCCTACCACTTCGCGGATGAGCCATTGTTGCTCCAAGACGTTTCCACTTCATATTTGAGATTCTTCAAACTTGCCACCCTTTGCCTTGGTGACAGCTTTGCACGCTCTTGGCATTCTCTCAACCAGCTTCAGCTGGAATGCTTTTCCAACAGTCTTGAAGAAGTTCCCACATTTGCTGAGCACTTGTTGGCTGCTTTTCCTTCACTCTGCAGTCCAACTCATCCCAAACCATCTCAATTGGGTTGAGGTCGGGTGATTGTGGAGGCCAGGTCATCTGATGCAGCACTCATCACTCTCCTTCTTGGTCAGATAGCCTTTACACAGCCTGGAGGTGTGTTGGGTCACTGTCCTGTTGTAAAACAAATGATAGTCCCTCTAAACGCAAACCAGATGGGATGGTGTATCACTGCAGAATGCTGTGGTAGCCATGCTGGTTAAGTGTGCCTTGAATTCTAAATAAATCAGTGACAGTGTCACCAGCAAAGCACCATCACACCATAACACCTCCTCCATGCTTCACGGTGGGAACCACACATGCGACCTCCGCATTTTGTTCACCTACTCTGCATCTCACAAAGACACGGTGGTTGGAACCAAAAATCTCACATTTGGACTCATCAGACCAAATGACAGATTTCCACCGGTCTAATGTCCATTGCTTGTGTTTCTTGACCCAAGCAAGTCTCTTCTTCTTATTGGTGTCCTTTAGTAGTGGTTTCTTTGCAGCAATTCGACCATGAAGGCCTGATTCACGCAGTCTCCTCTGAACAGTTGATGAGATGCGTCTGTTACTTGAACTCTGTGAAGCATTTATTTGGGCTGCAATTTCTGAGGCTGGTAACTCTAATGAACATATCCTCTGCAGCAGAGGAACTCTGGGTCTTCCTTTCCTGTGGCGGTCCTCGTGAGAGACAGTTTCATCATAGGCCTTGATGGTTTTTGCGACTGCATTTGAAGTTTTCCGTATTGACTGACCTTCATGTCTTAAAGTAATGATGGACTGTCGTTTCTCTTTGCTTATTTGAGCTCTTCTTGCCATAATATGGACTTGGTATTTTACCAAATAAGGTAAAATCTTCTGTATACCACCCTTACCTTGTCACAACACAACTGATTGGCTCAGACGCATTAAGAAGGAAAGAAATTCCACAAATAAACTTTTAACAAGGCACACCTGTTAATTGAAATGCATTCCAGGTGACTACCTCATGAAGCTGGTTGAGAGAATGCCAAGAGTGTGCAAAGCTGTTGTCAAGGCAAAGAAAGGGTGTCTACTTTGAAGAATCTAAAATATTTTTTATTTGTTTAACACTTTTTTTGGTTACCGTAAATTCCGGACTATAAGCCGCAACTTTTTTCCCATGCTTTGAACCTCGTGGCTTAAACAATGACGCGGCTAATATATGGATTTTTCCCGCTTTCAAATGTTTTTTCTCCAAAAAAACACATTCTGTGACGTGCTCAGTTTTTTGGCGGCATGAAACTTTCATCAGACCAATGAAATTGCCGAACGGGTTAAGGTCAAACAACTTTTTTATTTACTGTTTAGATTAAATCGAGCGCTCTCAAACTTCCCATCATTCTGATTACGGTAGTCATTTTGTCACCCTCATCATGGCAAAGACACGGAGAAATGCATATGATGCAGCTTTCAAGTTGAAGGCGATTGATCTGGCTGTTGGAAAAGGAAATAGAGCTGCTGCACAGGAGCTTGGTCTTAAAGAGTCGATGATAAGACGTTGGAAACAGCAGCGTGAGGAATTGACTCAGTGCAAAAAGACAACTAAAGCTTACTGCAATTTTTTTTATTTTTTTGTTACAAGCCGTGTTTCGTTAAAGCCTGTGTAAAGTTCATTTGTTTCAATGTACCGGTGGGCACCTGCGGCTTATAGACATGTACGACTTATTTATGTTCAAAATAAAAAACAAAATTTTAATTCAGTGGGTGCGGCTTATATTCAGGTGTGCTTAATAGTCCGGAAATTACGGTACTTCATGATCCATTTGTGTTATTTCATAGTTTTGATGTCTTCACTATTTTTCTAAAATGTAGACAATAGTAAAAATCAAGAAAAATCCTATAATGAATAGGTGTGTCAACTTTTGACTGGTACTGTAGCTAACTGTTAGGGGTATCAGTCTGGGTTCTAAACCCCTCTCTCCAGGGTTAGGGTTATATAGCTAACTGTTAGGGGTATCAGACTGGGTTCTAAACCCCTCTCGTCTCTCCAGGGTTAGGGTTATAGCTAACTGTTAGGGGTATCAGACTGGGTTCTAAACCCCTCTCTCGTGGGTTAGGGCTATATAGCTAACTGTTAGGGGTATCAGTCTGGGTTCTAAACCCCTCTCTCCAGGGTTAGGGTTATATAGCTAACTGTTAGGGGTATCTGCCTGGGTTCTACACCCCTCTCGTCTCTCCAGGGTTAGGGTTATATAGCTAACTGTTAGGGGTATCAGACTGGGTTCTAAACCCCTCTCTCTTGTCTCTCCAGGGTTAGGGTTATATAGCTAACTGTTAGAGGGCAGTTTAGAACCCAGTCTGATACCTCTCTCTTGTCTCTCCAGGGTATGGGTATTATAGAAACACTGGACCCCATGTCCTTCACCAACTACTTGAAGAAATACCACAACACCATCTGTGGACGTCATCCTATTGGAGTGCTGCTGAACGTGAGTCGTAACGAGAATAACAACAACCACATGATAATCTGGCATCTGCAGTAAACCTTAGTTATTCATCACATAACACAGCCCTGTGTGCATGAAGATCTGACTGTTCCTGTGATGTACACTACCGTTCAAAAGTTTGGGGTCACTTAAAAATGTCCTTGTTTTTAAAAGAAAAGCTATTTTTTTTTGTCCATTAAAATAACATCAAATTGATCAGAAATACAGTGTAAACATTGTTAATGTTGTAAATGACTATTGTAGCTGGAAACGGATGATTTTTAATGGAATATCTACATAGGAGTACAGAGGCCCATTATCAGCAACAATCACTCCTGTGTTCCAATGACACGTTGTTAGCTAATCCAAGTTTATCATTTTAAAAGGCTAATTGATCATTAGAAAACCCTTTTGCAATTATGTTAGCACAGCTGAAAACTGTTGTGCTGATTTAAAGAAGCAATAAAACTGGCCTTCTTTAGACTAGTTGAGTATCTGGAGCATCAGCATTTGTAGGTTTGATTGCAGGCTCAAAATGGACAGAAACAAAGAACTTTCTTCTGAAACTCATCAGTCTATTCTTGTTCTGAGAAATGAAGGCTATTCCATGCGAGAAATTGGCAAGAAACTGAAGATCTCGTACCACGCTGTGTACTACTCCCTTCACAGAACAGCGCAAACTGGCTCTAACCAGAATAGAAAGAGGAGTGGGAGGCCCCGGTGCACAACTGAGCAAGAGGACAAGTACATTAGTGTCTAGTTTGAGAAACAGACGCCTTACAAGTCCTCAACTGGCAGCTTCATTAAATAGTACCTGCAAAAAACCAGTCTCAACGTCAACAGTGAAGAGGCGACTCCGGGATGCTGGCCTTTTAGGCAGAGAGACACTGGACAGAGGAACTCTGCCTAGAAGGCCAGCATCCCGGAGTCGACTCTTCACTGTTGACGTTGAGACTGGTGTTTTGCAGGTACTATTTAATGAAGCTGCCAGTTGAGGACTTGTAAGGCGTCTGTTTCTCAAACTAGACACTCTAATGTACTTGTCCTCTTGCTCAGTTGTGCACCGGGGCCTCCCACTCTTTCTATTCTGGTAAGAGCCAGTTTGCGCTGTAGTACACAGCGTTGTACGAGATCTTCAGTTTCTTGGCAATTTCTCACATGGAATAGCCTTAATTTCTCAGAACAAGAATAGACTGACGAGTTTCAGAAGAAATGTATTTGTTTCTGGCCATTTTGTGCCTGTAATCGAACCCACAAATGCTGATGTTCCAGATACTCAACTAGTATCTAAAAAGTGCTTTTCTTTTTAAAAACAAGGACATTTCAAACTTTTGAACGGTAGGGTACATCTGACTGTTGCTTGTTTTCTTCCTACTTGATTTGTTTTTTCCAGGCTGTGTCTGAGCTGAGGAAGAGTGGAACAGAGATGAACTTCTCCTTCCTGAACTATGCCCAGTCGTCCCAGTGCAGGAACTGGCAGGACAGCTCTGTTAGCTACGCAGCCGGGGCCCTCGTTGTACATTGATGTGGTCCACCTCGGACGTTCCCAAATGGCACCCTCTTCCCTATATAGTACTTTTTGACCAGTGGCGATAGTAGCCTTGTCCAAGCCAGAAAGGCTCATCCTGCCCTATGGGACAATCTCCTGTTGGTGTAGTGTGAGAGAGAGAGAGAGTTTGATGTGCAAGTTAAGCCCTTGGACAGAACACTTGTCTATCGCAGGGTCAATAGGGCTCAGATCAAAAGTAGTGCACTATATAGGGAATAGGGTGCCTTTTAGGACACACACCTTCCCAGTGGCCACTGTACCTCCGAACCCCTGACCCTCTATTGCCATAACGACGACCTGGATACACCCTGACTCCGCCAGCCAATGAGAAGAGAGATTATATCCAACAACGCTTTAGAAATGAGTCTCCTACCTTTATCTCTTTTCTCCACCGCTCCCCCTCTCCTCACCCTTCTGAAATGAGTCTCCTACCTTTTCTCCACCGCTCCCCCTCTCCTCACCCTTCTGAAATGAGTCTCCTACCTTTTTCTCTTTTCTCCACCGCTCCCCCTCTCCTCACCCTTCTGAAATGAGTCTCCTTCCTTTTCTCCACTGCTCCTCCACTCCTCACCCTTCTGAAATGAGTCTCCTACCTTTTCTCCACCGCTCCCCCTCTCCTCACCCTTCTGAAATGAGTCTCCTTCCTTTTCTCTTTTCTCCACCGCTCCCCCTCTCCTCACCCTTCTGAAATGAGTCTTACCTTTCTCTTTTCTCCACCGCTCCCCCTCTCCTCACCCTTCTGAAATGAGTCTCCTACCTTTCTCTTTTCTTAACCCCCCCTCCTCCTCATCCTCCTCCTTCTCAGTTTTAAGTGTCAGAGAGATTTTTTTGGGTTGAAACTTTTGCTTGAAGTGCAGTTGCATTTTTTTATTTTATTTTTTATTTTGGGGTTGGAAGGGAAGGGGTGTTTTGGTTATTTTCACCCGGGGTGGAGGACGGTAATTGGGGAGTATTTGGGGTTCGTTTAGGGACTCGACTTGTTCCTTATGACCCTGTTGTTTTCCTGAACAAGACGTTTAAAATGAATATTAAACTTTCAAATAAGGCATAAGCATTAAGTCGTCATTACATTTGCACTCTTTGCAGACCTGTGCTCTCATGTGATCTCACTAAAGGAATAATAAAAACCTGCAGGTGTAAATGGAATGCATATTTTACTGAAATGATGACGATGAAATGAGCTTTGACTGACTGCTTTACAAGCTATGATAATGTCCTGGTAGTAAAACCCTGGCCCAAATGGACCCTAGCCCGTAGGTTGCCTTTTGGGCCTCTGAGAACAGCATCCTAGGTAGCGACTAGCTAACACCGTTAACTTCATAAAGCCTCTGAGAACAGCATCCTAGGTAGCGACTAGCTACCACCGTTAACTTCATAAAGCCTCTGAGAACAGCATCCTAGGTAGCGACTAGCTACCACCGTTAACTTCATAAAGCCTCTGAGAACAGCATCCTAGGTAGCGACTCGCTACCACCGTTGTTAACTTCATAAAGCCACTGAGAACAGCATCCTAAGTAGCGACTCGCTACCACCGTTGTTAACTTCATAAAGCCACTGAGAATAGCATCCTAGGTAGCGACTAGCTACCACCGTTAACTTCATAAAGCCACTGAGAATAGCCACTGAGAATAGCATCCTAGGTAGCGACTCGCTACCACCGTTAACTTCATAAAGCCACGTGCAGGATGTTTAACGTTACATTAGACGTGCAGGATGTTTACAGTGGACTGGCGGGGATATGTAATGTTAGAGTATTTTACCTATTCTGATCTGTTGGTCCCCCAACTTTGTCTGAGATGGTATCTCCTTACTTCAGCAGGGGAGAACTGTATTCAATCAGTCGGTACCAATGCAGTCCCCACCCCTTCCCCTTGGCTAACACGGCTAACACCTTGCAGATCTGCAATGGATAGGGCTAAAGGGAAGGGTTAGGGAGCTAATTGGGACTAGCCCTCAACTTATTATTCCTGTTCAGGAGGATCCTAAGCCTACTGTCCCTGTTCAGGAGGGTCCTCAACCTACTGTCCCTGTTCAGGAGGGTCCTCAACCTACTGTCCCTGTTCAGGAGGGTCCTCAACTTACTGTCCCTGTTCAGGAGGGTCCTCAACCTACTGTCCCTGTTCAGGAGGATCCTTAACCTACTGTCCCTGTTCAGGAGGGTCCTCAACCTACTGTCCCTGTTCAGGAGGGTCCTCAACCTACTGTCCCTGTTCAGGAGGGTCCTCAACCTACTGTCCCTGTTCAGGAGGGTCCTCAACCTACTGTCCCCGTTCAGGAGGGTCCTCAACCTACTGTCCCCGTTCAGGAGGGTCCTCAACCTACTGTCCCCGTTCAGGAGGGTCCTCAACCTACTGTCCCCGTTCAGGAGGATCCTCAACCTACTGTCCCCGTTCAGGAGGATCCTCAACCTACTGTCCCCGTTCAGGAGGATCCTCAACCTACTGTCCCTGTTCAGGAGGATCCTCAACCTACTGTCCCCGTTCAGGAGGATCCTCAACCTACTGTCCCCGTTCAGGAGGATCCTCAACCTACTGTCCCCGTTCAGGAGGATCCTCAACCTACTGTCCCCGTTCAGGAGGATCCTCAACCTACTGTCCCCGTTCAGGGGGATCCTCAACCTACTGTCCCCGTTCAGGGGGATCCTCAACCTACTGTCCCTGTTCAGGAGGATCCTCAACCTACTGTCCCTGTTCAGGAGTGTCCTCAACCTACTGTCCCTGTTCAGGAGGATCCTCAACCTACTGTCCCTGTTCAGGAGTGTCCTCAACCTACTGTCCCTGTTCAGGAGGATCCTCAACCTACTGTCCCTGTTCAGGAGGATCCTCAACCTACTGTCCCTGTTCAGGAGGGTCCTCAACCTACTGTCCCCGTTCAGGAGGATTCATCTTTTTGTTTAGGTGTTATTGTTTTATTCTCTCTATGCAACAGCATAATGAAAGTTCCCCCTCCGAGTCACATTATACTCCACTATGTTTACTAAGAGAGGTTTAACTCTCCAGGACTTTTTTTTAATATCTCAAGTTGCACTGATTGAAGCATCTCTAAGACAAGATGTTCTTTGTCTAAAAAAAAAAAAAAGTTTATTTGACTGATGCAAGTCTTCTGTAGTCTTTTTCTTAAAGAATGAATCATACTTGTTTATAGTCCAGCTTTGTTATGTATTTAATCAAATTGAGTAATGCTACGGTACTAAACCTCAATCCCATGGTGCTTTGTCAGATATGCACCCTTTAAAAGGCAATGTTTCAGCGTCGGACAGAGACTGCGTTCTCGGTAAATGCTGCATATGTCGGCTCAATCGGAAATGACCTTTTAATGTCAAGAGCGCTAATAACGTAGATCTACCTCCTGTTGGATTGAATCCAAGCAAAAGACTCTCAACGATGTCATGAATGCGGTATGTTTAGAAATGTGTTTTTGTAGCCTGGTTAAACCGGACCGTATTCAACCCTCACTCACCATTGTTTCAGCTCAGACATTTATCAGTGTGGAGTCCCGGCCTGTGTTTTTATATTGTGGATTGTAAATACTTCTATATGTTGCCACTTGAGGGAGTCTTGTGATGGAAGTTGAACCACAGACTTCTATGAGGATGTCTCCCAAGGAAACTGAAGAATGGCTGACACGAAGCTCCCAGTACAGGATAACTTTTTGTGTTGGAGATTTAGAACATAAAATAGACAAGAACATGTGAGGTTGACATGGATTATCTTTGCGAAGCATTAATTTAGGGAATGATGATACAGTGTGATGAATACCTGGAAAGTTGGCTACATATAAAGGAGTCTAACTAGCCTGGATCCCAACTGAAATAGTGAAGTGAAACTGAGGTAATGGGGTTAGGATCCAGGCTACAGGAAGCCTGTCCTGGCCTTGGTCAGTCACTTTAGCTGGGAGGGATCTCATCCAGGAAGTAGGCCAGTCACAGTAGCTGGGAGGGATCTCATCCAGGAAGTAGGCCAGTCACAGTAGCTGGGAGGGATCTCATCCAGGAAGTAGGCCAGTCACAGTAGCTGGGAGGGATCTCATCCAGGAAGTAGGCCAGTCACTAGCTGGGAGGGATCTCATCCAGGAAGTAGGCCAGTCACTAGCTGGGAGGGATCTCATCCAGGAAGTAGGCCAGTCAGTAGCTGGGAGGGATCTCATCCAGGAAGTAGGCCAGTCACTAGCTGGGAGGGATCTCATCCAGGAAGTAGGCCAGTCACAGTAGCTGGGAGGGATCTCATCCAGGAAGTAGGCCAGTCACAGTAGCTGGGAGGGATCTCATCCAGGAAGTAGGCCAGTCACTGTAGCTGGGAGGGATCTCATCCAGGAAGTAGGCCAGTCACTGTAGCTGGGAGGGATCTCATCCAGGAAGTAGGCCAGTCACAGTAGCTGGGAGGGATCTGATCCAGGAAGTAGGTCAGTCACAGTAGCTGGGAGGGATCTGATCCAGGAAGTAGGCCAGTCACAGTAGCTGGGAGGGGTCTGATCCAGGAAGTAGGCCAGTCACTGTAGCTGGGAGGGATCTGATCCAGGAAGTAGGCCAGTCACTGTAACTGGGAGGGGTCTCATCCAGGAAGTAGGCCAGTCACTGTAGCTGGGAGGGATCTGATAGTCTGAACCAGGAAGTAGTGTCTCAACTAGATCACAGTGTGTTAGACAGAAAATGGGTTCGGCTCAAATCTTATTGAATCCTAAGAAAATATTTTTACCAATGGGAGACCAGAAAGTTTTCTCCCTCCTGGTGTTTTTAATCCTTCCGGTTTGTCTGACCTTTTTTTTTAATTATTGTTTACCAAGGTTATGTAAATCAGATTAACAGAATCTGAATTCATGCATGATAACGAGTAATTTTACACTGCTGCAATTTTCTTATTGAGGAAAGTCCATGCTTTGTTGACGCAGCTGCTTCTTCATACTTTGTCTGTGATGACAGACCGAGATATGGGGAGTTCAGGTCAGTATATCACTCAGTATGTTCATAACAAAGATCAGTTCAGTCTCCTGGTAAACCAGTCCTGACAGGTCAAATGTAGGAAGTGACTGCAGATCAGTCACCTGGTAAACCAGTCCAGACACTATTTACAGAAACCAAGCCAGATTTGTTTCCGGTTTCCGAGATTATATTGATCTCGGTGTACATCTGAAATGGCTCCCTATTTATTGCACTATTTCTGACCAGGGCTCGTAGGACTCTGTATAGGGAATAGGGTGTTATTCCGGATGCAGGCTTGGTGATAGAGTAGCTGTCTGTTCTGGTTCTTTCTGGGACAAGTACTGCCTGGACAATAGGCTCAGTCTGTTTTTCTCTGATGGGAGTATGAGGGATCAGGTAGAGCTAGGAAGACACCGATGCTCTGAGTAAAACGAGACGCTGGCGCTCTGAGTAAAACAAGACGCTGGCGCTCTGAGTAAAACAAGACGCTGGCGCTCTGAGTAAAACAAGACGCTGGTGCTCTGAGTAAAACAAGACGCTGGGGCTCTGAGTAAAACAAGACGCTGGCGCTCTGAGTAAAACAAGACGCTGGCGCTCTGAGTAAAACAAGACGCTGGCGCTCTGAGTAAAACAAGACGCTGGCGCTCAGAGTAAAACAAGACTCTGAGTAAAACAAGACGCTGGCGCTCTGAGTAAAACAAGACGCTGGCGCTCTGAGTAAAACAAGACGCTGGCGCTCTGAGTAAAACAAGACGCTGGCGCTCTGAGTAAAACAAGACGCTGGCGCTCAGAGTAAAACAAGACTGAGTAAAACAAGACGCTGGCGCTCTGAGTAAAACAAGACGCTGGGGCTCTGAGTAAAACAAGACGCTGGAAGCTCTGAGTAAAACAAGACGCTGGTACTGTTTCCTCAAAAGAATCAGACTTTCCTCTTTTTTCATATGTTTGGCAACCTGAGATATACACAGTGTACGAAACATTAGAAACAACCAGTTTGATTTATTGAGCACCAAGGAATACGAAAACCGAATACTGAAATCTAGATATAAACATTAGGAATCTGGAGAAAAAGCCAGTAAAATACTTGCACACCAACTAGGTTAATCAGATCTGATCTCCCATGCAAATACATGACGGTGGTGATATCCTGTAACACCATGACGGTGGTGATATCCTGTAACACCATGACGGTGGTGATATCCTGTAACACCGTGACGGTGGTGATATCCTGTGACAACATGACGGTGGTGATATTCTGTGACACCGTGACGGTGGTGATATCCTGTAACACCGTGACGGTGGTGATATCCTGTGACACCGTGACGGTGGTGATATTCTGTGACACCGTGACGGTGGTGATATCCTGTGACACCGTGACGGAAGTGATATTCTGTGACACCGTGACGGTGGTGATATCCTGTAACACCGTGACGGTGGTGATATTCTGTGACACCGTGACGGTGGTGTTATTCTGTGACACCGTGACGGTGGTGATATCCTGTGACACCGTGACGGTGGTGATATCCTGTGACACCGTGACGGTGGTGATATCCTGTGACGGTTGTGATATCCCGTGACACCATAACGGTGGTGATATCCTGTGACAACAGGACGGTGGTGTTTTCATTTAGTTACCTTTGTTTAACTAAATGTTCACCTAAATGACATACCCAAATCTAACTGCCTGTGGCTCAGGCCCTGAAGCAAGGATATGCATAATATTGGTACCATTTGAAAGGAAACACTTTGACGTTTGTGGAAATGTGAATGTAGGAGAATATAACACAATAGATCTGGTAGAAGAAAATACAAAGAAAAAACCAACCGGTCTTTTTCTACCACCATCTTTGAAATGCAACAAAGGTCACAGTTATAACCATCACTCTGGTTGTAATTCTGATAGTGACCACAAGATGGCAGCAGTGGATGTGCAAAGTTTCAGATGACTGACTTACAAGAGACTTTTAGTGTGAAGTCCCCAGGTACATTTGAGCAAATTGTGAAGGAGACATTCGCATTCATATTCAATTTTTCTACAAGAATATCGTCAAATCTGTATACTTGGACTTTGATTTAGCTTTCCAAGTATTAGTAGCCATATTATAAGTTCAACATTTGCAAGACAACCAGTTTTCATAACTTCATAACTGAATATTCTTATAATTTCTGTCCAAAAGGAAAAGACATGCTGTCATACAAGGTTAGTAGCTACATTTTACGACAGATACATGGTTTCCGGATATTCCCGTAGAGCCCAGCTCATTGGCTATCTAGCGAGCTTTGTTTGACCCCGATTGGTGCTTATTTGACAAAGATACAGTCCTTCAAGTGATGGCCGCCCGCGTCATCGGCGTGCCATGAAGGCGTCGCTCTCTGACCAAATATGATGTCCTATAGGATATACTACACCCCTAATGAATGAAATCGTGAATTCTTGTTACCTTCTAGGATCTCTGAGGAATAGATACGAACGTAATTTGACTCGTTCAAACAACGTTTAGGGTGAGATTTTCACAGATTCCTTTCTTTGCAAATTGAACGAGTGGAAATACAAAATCGATCGTGCATGCTATATGGAACATTTTAGGATATGAAAAATTATTTTTATCTAACAAAACGACACTTCATGTTATCTCTGGGATCCTTTGGATGATAAATCGGAGGAAGATTTCAGAATGTAAGTACACATTTCATCTTCAGAGGTGAATTTATCAAACCTATCGCGTTGAAAAAAGTGTTTTGTTGTTAGGAGCTCTCCTCAAACAATAGCATGGCATTTTTTCACAGTAATAGCTACTGTAAATTGGACAGTGCAGTTATATTAACAATTTAAGCTTTGGCCGATATAACACACTTATATGTACCAACATTTGTTGTTTCTCTAAAATCTGCGATCTTGACAATGCGCATAACATGAGGTAACATACAGTAACATGAGGTAACATGAGGTAACATGAGGTAACATGCGGTAACATGCAGTAACATGCGGTAACATGCAGTAACATGCGGTAACATGAGGTAACATACAGTAACATGCAGTAACATGCAGTAACATGCGGTAACATGAGGTAACATGAGGTAACATGAGGTAACATGCGGTAACATGAGGTAACATGCAGTAACATGCAGTAACATGCGGTAACATGAGGTAACATGCGGTAACATGAGGTAACATGAGGTAACATGCGGTAACATGAGGTAACATGCAGTAACATGCAGTAACATGCAGTAACATGCGGTAACATGAGGTAACATGAGGTAACATGCGGTAACATGAGGTAACATGCAGTAACATGCGGTAACATACAGTAACATGCGGTAACATGAGGTAACATGAGGTAACATGCGGTAACATGAGGTAACATGCAGTAACATGAGGTAACATGCAGTAACATGATGTAACATGCGGTAACATGCGGTAACATGCAGTAACATGAGGTAACATGCAGTAACATGAGGTAACATGCGGTAACATGCGGTAACATGCGGTAACATGCGGTAACATGCGGTAACATGCGGTAACATGCGGTGACATGCGGTAATATGAGGTAACATGCGGTAACATGCGGTAACATGCAGTAATATGAGGTAACATGAGGTAACATGAGGTAACATGCGGTGACATGCGGTAATATGAGGTAACATGCGGTAACATGCGGTAACATGCAGTAATATGAGGTGATATGCAGTAACATGCAGTAAGACTGTTAGTGAGAATATAGAGTATTGATTGATGTACTGGAGTAATACTGCTGGTCCTAAAAACACAGGCCTGCTGCTGAAGAAGAGACACTGTTATTAAAGCTACAGTACACTCTTAGAAAATAGGGTTCCAATGGGTTTCTTTGGCTTTCCGCATAGGAGAACCCTTTTTGGTTCCAGGTAGAACCATTTTGTGTTCCATATAGAATCCTCTGTGGAAAGGGTTCAACATGGAACCCAAAATGGTTATACTTGGAACCAAAAGGGTTCTACCTGGAACAGAGAAGGGTTCTTCAAAGGGTTCTCCTATGGGGACAACCGAAGAACCCTTTTAGGTTGTAGATACACTCTTAGAGAAAATGGTGCTATGTTTCACATTGACTGGGGCAGCAGGTAGCCAAGCAGTTAAGTGTTGGGCCAGTAACTGAAAGGTTGCTGGTTTGAATCCCCGAGCTGACTAGGTGAAACATCTGTCGATGTGCCCTTGAGCAAGGCACTTAAATCGAATTGCTTCTGTAAGTTGCTCTGGATAAGACCATTTGCTAATTGACAACAACAACAACAAATACATATATTTTTAACGATTTATATAATTTACTCCAAACTGATTTATATGACATCACTTCCCCCCACTGAATATCCTCACAGTGCCCTACATCCATCGTCTTTATGCTGATTCAGCATAGTTACAGACAAGACCTCTAGTGCACTCACTGCACATGACCAGAGACAACACACACAGATGCAGCCGAGCTGAGGGAGGGAGGGAGGGAGGGAGGGAGAGAGGGAGAGAGAGAGAGAGGGAGAGAAAGGAAGGATCTGGAATGTTCTCTGAGTTCAGGTGAGCAGAGAGAAGACTGGTATAGTGCTGCTGGGCTCAACCAGCTCCCAAAGTCTCACGTCAGAATTACATATTTCTCAAATTTCAAAGTGTTTAATGTTAAGCATTCGCTCCACATTTGTAAGGTTAGGCATTAACTCTGAAAGGTTGAGGTATTAAGGTTTGGGATTTGGCTTAAAACAAAAATATCATACTTTGCAACTTGAAACCTTTGGAATCAGAGGCAGATGCTTATGCCCATCCTCCATCCTTGTCCACAATGCCTTTGGAAAACCAAAACCTACTTGAAGGTAACAGCGATCACTTTTGCCCTTAGTGGCCAGATTCCACGTCACCTCCCAACGTTCTGAGACATGGATGGACGTCGAATACTGACTTGTATCATGGGTGACCTGGCTGGCTTGGTCAACTCCATCTCTCTGTTTTGGGAAGGAGTTAGCCAGGCTGGTTCTCTCTGGTTAGTTGCTGGAGAGATAGGAGACACAGGGAGAGAGAGACAGAGAGAGAGAGTAGAGTGTAGCTGGCCCTCATCAACCCTGCAACTGGGGACCATCTGTCTGACATTCGTTTTAATTTTGTTGCATCATTTTTGAAAGAGAAAGGCCAGTCAGCGATGTAAGATTCTAAGTGTAATTCAGATGTTGTCCACAAGATGGCATCAGTGTGTGAGCAAAGTTTCAGACTGATCCATTGAAGAATTACATCAGTACACAATATTTTGTATCAAGTCTGCCAGGTGTCCTTTACGAGTTCGACACAATGTGCTGAATTGGTCAATTGGTACATTTTTCAAGTACATAACTATAGAGAACATACAAAAATGCTATGGTAATATTTTTTAAATGTACACACTCAGGAATGTCATACATGATGGATCATTAGCTTCCTGCCGGGAGGGGTGAGTGTGGAGCCAGAGAAAGCAGTGGGGTCAAACTGTACAACCCAGTTCCTACATTTGAATATAAAAGTTTATTTTATCAAACAAAACTACATTTTATCTCTGGAACCCTCAGGATGACAAATCAGAGCAAGATTACTGAATGTAAGTACATTATTTACCTTCAGAGGTGAATGTATCAAACCAGTTGCCGTGAACAGTGTTTTGTTGTTGTGCACTATCCTCAAACAATAGCATGGTATTTGTTTTGTTGCTCTAATAGCTGCTGTAAATTGGACACTGCATTTAGATTAACAATAATTTAAGCTTTCTGCCCATATAAGACATGTTTATGTCCCAGAAATTTGGCTGTTGTTTACAACTTCATTTTAAACACATTATCGCATATTGAGCAACATCTGTCCCGATTTAGGGACACGAATTCTGTAGAGATTAAGCCATAAAACGCGCGTTCTTCCTATTTCCACTTAACGCTACAACAAGCACTGCAGCAGTATTGAATGAGTAGGGAAGTGTATCTATAGGCTTGGGTTATTGTTGTTATTAGTGGCTTGGGTCAATTTTAATATCAAGGAATATTTCACTTTTTCTGTTCAGATTTTGTTGTAGGCCGAATGCATTGGAGTAGGATTCTAGTGCATAGACACACACTTCTCAGCTCGTACTCTACACAGACCGGTGTGGCATAACCAATCAGCGCTGCAGTAGGCCTATATGCAAATAGACCATTGCCATATATGGATCTGTGCCATTTACGTTGAACTGGACTGTGTTTACAGCATTAGCGGTCGTGAGTAGATTGTTTTGAGATCAAAGCGAAAGTTGCATGTAGCCACCTGTGCATATTTTGTTCATATCCTTTGCTAGTTAGTGAGTTATTAGCCCAGTTATAGATAATTTGTAGTCAGCAATAGGGGAGTGATAACTTCTTTCAAGAGCACAAAACATGTACATTTCCAGACATCTTTGAGAAGCGAGTTAGGTAAAGAGTTTATTTTTGTCTTAAAGGGGGCAGTGTTGTATTTTGGGATAGGCTTGAATAAACTATAAGTAGTCAACAGGCAGAAGGTAGCATAATGTGTCTGGTTCTCTGTAATAACAGTATGGGAATAATACATGTTATTTTGTAAAGTGGCTTCTTGCATCAAACAACACAACAACATTTTCAGTCACCTCCTCTGAAGGACAAGCGGATAAACAGGTTAATGTCAAGCCCTGCATGTTTTTTTCAGAAGTTTCATGGAATGTAGGCCTACATTAAACACCCCACATTGGCTGCTACTGTAGGCTGAAGGATGTAACAGCCATTTCCATGTTAAAATATTATGGGATGCATTTTCTCCATTGTTTCTGATGGTAGGCCACTCTGGTAGACCTACATTATGATCAAATAGCCACAGTAGCCTACTTGACCACTGTTAAAACTGTAACTTAAAGCGGGTACAGCCTCAGTGTTCACAGTAAACGCACGCTGGAAGTTGTACAGAATTTTCACAACATTCAAGTTTGTGCTCAGCAGACCTGAAATTTGGTCACTGACGAAAATATTTTGAGGGAACATTGCTCCTGACCCCTGCCTATTCTACACCCCCTGTTCAAAAGGCCAGTTTCAGTCAACTCATACTAGTATAGTGCCCCCTATTGGTTTGGAGGTGTGTATGGAATATTCATTGGTCCTTCAAGCTGGATCATTGGCACTTCAAGCTGGATCATTGGAACTTCAAGCTGGATCTCTGGTCCTTCAAGCTGGATCATTGGTCCTTCAAGCTGGATCATTGGTCCTTCAAGCTGGATCATTGGCCCTTCAAGCTGGATCATTGGATCCTTCAAGCTGGATCATTGGTCCTTCAAACTGGATCATTGGATCCTTCAAGCTGGATCATTGGGCCTTCAAGCTGGATCATTGGTACTTCAAGCTGGATCATTGGGCCTTCAAGCTGGATCATTGGTACTTCAAGCTGGAACTTTAGTACTTCAAGCTGGATCTTCGGTCATTCGAGATGGCTCTTTGGTTCTTCAAGCTGCACCTTTGGTTCCCCCGAGCCAGATCTTTGGGTCCTCGAGCTGAATCTTTAATCCTTCAAGCCTGATCCAAACCAGATCTTTGGGTCCTCGAGCTGAATCTTTAGTTCTTCAAGCCTGATCCAAACCAGATCTTTGGGTCCTCGAGCTGAATCTTTAGTTCTTCAAGCCTGATCCAAACCAGATCTTTGGGTCCTCGAGCTGAATCTTTAGTTCTTCAAGCCTGATCCAAACCAGTGAATTACCTTCATTACAGCACCACGGGTCTAAATAGACTAAACCATTATACAAATATATACAGTCATAACCTTTAACCACACTACATAGACTCACTACATAGACTCACTACATAGACTAAACCATTATACAAATATATACAGTTATAACCTTTAACCACACTACATAGGCTCACTACATAGACTCACTACATAGACTAAACCATTATACAAATATATAGTCATAACCTTTAACCACACTACATAGACTCACTACATAGACTCACTACATAGACTAAACCAATTATACAAATATATAATTATAAAACCATACAGTCATAACCTTTATCCACACTACATAGACTCACTACATAGACTCACTACATAAACTAAACCATTATACAAATATATAATTATAAAACCATACAGTCATAACCTTTAACCACACTACATAGACTCACTACATAGACTCACTACATAGACTAAACCATTGCACATCTATATAACTATAAACTGTATGACTAAAACATTTATATAACTATAAAACCATACAGTCACCACCTTTATCCACACTCCACTACTGAAGTCTCCACGTAGGGCCAAGACCCGATACATACCTATCTATTTATCCTTGGCAATGCTGCGTGCAAAGTAGATTATTTAAGAGCACAATGATGTCGATCTTCTTGCCAAGAGCTGTAACTGTCAAGGTCTGTCTGATTTAGTTATCATAATACCATTCAATCACCTCATCATCATAAAACCACATAACAATACCATCACTGCTGTAGATTCAAACAATGTTATCAAGTTTGATCTGATCAACAGTCTGTCAATCAGCACTGGTATCAGTCCCCTCCCTCGCTCTCCCCCCCTCGCTCCCCCCTCCCTCCCTCCCTCATTCCCTCGCTCCCTCCCTCGTTCCCAGGTCTGTTTCTTTCTCATAACCTCCCTAGCCATAAACATCAGCCAATTGATTTCCTTGGCTTCTCACTTAAGCCCTGTTATTAGTTGATTTGGCCTAGAAACCACACAGCCTGCATCCCAAATCAACCCCTATTGCCTACACAGTGCACTACCTTCGACCAGAGACATATGTGCCCTAGTCAAAAGTATTGCACTATAAAGGGAATACGGGGAATTTGGGAAGCAGTCAGAGTTATGACCACCTAGATGCAGCCAGGGTGGGAATTCAGTTGTCATGGAGACGGTCCTAAATGCAGCCAGTGTGGGAATTCAGTTGTCATGGAGACGGTCCTAAATGCAGCCAGTGTGGGAATTCAGTTGTCATGGAGACGGTCCTAAATGCAGCCAGTGTGGGAATTCAGTTGTCATGGAGACGGTCCTAAATGCAGTCAGTGTGGGAATTCAGTTGCAAAATAATCTAGAATGTGTATCATCACGTCATGGTCTCTGCCTTCTAGGGCTGCGTCCCAAATGGCACCCTATTCCCTATGTAGTGCACTACCTTTGACCGGGGCCCATTGGGAATAGGGTGCCATTTGGGACTCTAGGCTAGGAGCAGGACTAGTTGGGACATGGTGCCTCTGTTGCTTTAACTAGGGTGTGACCCAACCCAAATGGGTTGATACGGAGGTGTGTGTAAACAGACCCACCCAGGGAGTGATGTGGAGTCTGTATACCTCTGTTTAACTTGGCAGGCCCTAGTCAGGCCGTAACTATGGTTACACATATACAGGGCTATATAGGTTTCTTCCTTCACTTCTCTCAGAGATGATAGAGGTGAGGCCATGACACACCTGTAGAGGACGTCTGTAGGTGCTGTGGACACACCTGTAGAGGACGTCTGTAGGTGCTGTAGACACACCTGTAGAGGACATCTGTAGGCGCTGTAGACACACCTGTAGAGGACGTCTGTAGGTGCTGTAGACACCTGTAGAGGACGTCTGTAGGTGCTGTAGACACACCTGTAGAGAACGTCTGTAGGCGCTGTAGACACACCTGTAGAGGACGTCTGTAGGCGCTGTAGACACCTGTAGAGGACGTCTGTAGGTGCTGTGGACACACCTGTAGAGGACGTCTGTAGGCGCTGTGACACACCTGTAGAGGACATCTGTAGGCGCTGTAGACACACCTGTAGAGGACGTCTGTAGGTGCTGTAGACACACCTGTAGAGGACGTCTGTAGGCGCTGTAGACACACCTGTAGAGGACGTCTGTAGGCGCTGTAGACACCTGTAGAGGACGTCTGTAGGCGCTGTAGACACCTGTAGAGGACGTCTGTAGGTGCTGTGGACACACCTGTAGAGGACGTCTGTAGGTGCTGTGACACACCTGTAGAGGACATCTGTAGGCGCTGTAGACACACCTGTAGAGGACGTCTGTAGGTGCTGTAGACACCTGTAGAGGACGTCTGTAGGTGCTGTAGACACACCTGTAGAGGACGTCTGTAGGTGCTGTAGACACACCTGTAGAGGACGTCTGTAGGTGCTGTAGACACACCTGTAGAGGACGTCTGTAGGCGCTGTAGACACACCTGTAGAGGACGTCTGTAGGCGCTGTACACACCTGCAGAGGACGTCTGTAGGTGCTGTAGACACCTGTAGAGGACGTCTGTAGGTGCTGTAGACACACCTGTAGAGGACGTCTGTAGGTGCTGTAGACACACCTGTAGAGGACGTCTGTAGGTGCTGTAGACACACCTGTAGAGGACGTCTGTAGGTGCTGTAGACACACCTGTAGAGGACGTCTGTAGGTGTAACTGTGCGTGTCTGTGTGTTCACACATTCATACAGACTCCGTGTGCCAACTTTGATTATACAGAAATCTATGACTATAGTACGTGATTATACCCAACAATATGGGTGCTGAATAATGTTTGTACTGGCATGTGAAGAACAACGAGAGAGAGTGATGGTGGATGTAAGAGTTAATTCTGGAGGATGGTATGGGGCATGTACTGGAATGTGGGATTAGCAGTCAGTCTTCTCTACTCTGTGGAAAGACACTCTCCTACGTACAATATGATCTTACTGCAGTATCGGCTATTGTCCATCACCTTAGAAATCCCTCCGGCTGGGTGGGCTAGCAGTAAATTAAACAGGACAGGTAGCACTTAAGGACCTTTACAGATTACAGGACAGGCCTAACTGTTAGAGTGGAGTTACAGATTACAGGACAGGTCTGACTGTTAGATTGGAGTTACAGATTACAGGACAGGTCTGACTGGGGTTACAGATTACAGGACAGGTCTGACTGTTAGAGTGGAGTTACAGATTACAGGTCTGACTGTTAGATTGGAGTTACAGATTACAGGACAGGTCTGACTGTTAGAGTGGAGTTACAGATTAAAGGACAGGTCTGACTGTTAGAGTGGAGTTACAGATTACAGGACAGGCCTGACTGTTAGATTGGAGTTACAGATTACAGGACAGGTCTGACTGTTAGAGGAGTTACAGATTACAGGTCTGACTGTTAGAGTGGAGTTACAGATTACAGGACAGGTCTGACTGTTAGAGTGGAGTTACAGATTACAGGGAAGGTTTGTCTGCTAACCTGGACACTTATAAGAAATCCTGCAATGCCCTCCGATGAACCATCAAACAGGCAAAGCATCAATGTAGGACTAAGATCGAATCGTACTACACCGGCTCCGATGCTGGTCGGATGTGGCAGGGCTGGCAAAATGTTACAGACTACAAAGGGAAGCACTGCTGAGAGCTGCCCAGTGACACGAGCCTACCAGACGTGCTAAATTATTTCTACGCTCGCATCGAGGCAAGTAACACTAAAACATGCATGAGAGCATCAGGTGTTCCGGATGACTGTGTGATCACGTTCTCCTCAGTTGATGTGGGTAAGACCTTTTAAACAGGTCAACATCCACAAAGCCGCAGTGCCAGACGGATTACCAGGACGTGTACTCAGAGCATGCACTGACCAACTGGCAAGTGGTCAACCTCTCCCTGTCCGAGTCTATAATACAAACATGTTTTAAGCAGACCACCATAGTCCCTGTGCCCAAGAACACTAAGGTAACCTGCCTAAATGACTACCGACCCGTATCACTCACGTCTGTAGCCATGAAGTGCTTTGAAAGGCTGGTCATGGCTCACATCAACACCATTATCCCAGAAACCCTAGACCCACTCCAATTTGCATACCGCCCCAACAGATCCACAGATGATGTGATCTCTATTGTACTCCACACTGCCCTTTCCCGCCTTGACCAAAGGAACACTTACGTTAAGAATGTTATTCATTGACCACAGCTTAGCGTTCAACACCATAGTGCCCTCAAGGCTCATCACTAAGCTAAGGACCCTGGGACTAAACACCTCCCTCTGCAACTGGATCCTGGACTTCCTGACGGGCCGCCCCAGGTGGTGAAGGTAGGTAACAACACATCTGCCACGCTGATCCTCAACACGGGGGCCCCTCAGGGGTGCGTGCTCAGTCCCCTCCTGTACTCCCTGTTCACTCATGACTGCATGGCCAGGCACGACTCCAACACCATCATTAAGTTTGCCAATTACACAACAGTGGTAGGCCTGATCACCGACAACGATGAGACAGCCTATAGGGAGGAGGTCAGATGCCTGGCCGTGTGATGCCAGGATAACAACCTCTCCCTCAACGTGATCAAGACAAAGGAGCTGATCGTGGACTACAGGAAAAGGAGGACCAAGCACGCCCCCATTCTCTTCGACGGGGTTGTAGTGGAGCAGGATGAGAGTTTCAAGTTCCTTGGTGTCCACATCACCAACAAACTAACATGGTCCAAGCACACCAAGACAGTCGTGAAGAGGGCACGACAAAACCTATTCCCCCTCAAGAGACCGAAACGATTTGTCATGGGTTCCTCAGATCCACAAAAGGTTCAACAGCTGCACCATCGAGAGAATCCTGACCGGCGCATCACTGCCTGGTATGGCAACTGCTCGGTATCCGACTGTAAGGTGCTACAGAGGGTAGTGCGTACGGCCCAGTACATCACTGGGGCCAAGCTTCCTGCCATCCAGGACCTCTATACCAGGAGGTTTCAGAGGAAGGGCCTAAAATTGTCAAAGACTCCAGCCACCCCAGTCATAGACTGTTCTCTCTGCTACCGCACGGCAAGCGGTACCGGAGCACCAAGTCTAGGTCCAAGAGGCTTCTAAACAGCTTCTACCCCCAAGCCATAAGACTCCTGAACATCTAATGAAATGGCTATCCATATTATTTGCATTGCCCCCCCCCCCCTCTTTTACGCTGCTGCTACTCTCTGTTATTATCTATGCATAGGCACTTTAATAACTCTACCTACATGTACATATTACCTCAATTACCTCTTGTATTCAGCATTTCACTGTAAGGTCTACACCTGTTGTATTCAGCATTTCACTGTGAGGTCTACTACACCTGTTGTATTCAGCATTTCACTGTGAGGTCTACTACACCTGTTGTATTCAGCATTTCACTGTGAGGTCTACACCTGTTGTATTCAGCATTTCACTGTGAGGTCTACTACACCTGTTGTATTCAGCATTTCACTGTGAGGTCTACTACACCTGTTGTATTCAGCATTTCACTGTGAGGTCTACTACACCTGTTGTATTCAGCATTTCACTGTGAGGTCTACACCTGTTGTATTCAGCATTTCACTGTGAGGTCTACTACACCTGTTGTATTCAGCATTTCACTGTGAGGTCTACTACACCTGTTGTATTCAGCATTTCACTGTGAGGTCTACTACACCTGTTGTATTCAGCATTTCACTGTGAGGTCTACTACACCTTTTTGTATTCAGCATTTCACTGTGAGGTCTACTACACCTGTTGTATTCAGCATTTCACTGTGAGGTCTACTACACCTGTTGTATTCAGCATTTCACTGTGAGGTCTACTACACCTGTTGTATTCAGCATTTCACTGTAAGGTCTACACCTGTTGTATTCGTGTCATGTGACAAATAGAATGTGATTTGACTTGAAACCTTTTTCTGATGTGATGTCATTCCTTCAGATTTCATCTCACTCAATTATCTAATTTTGCCCATATAGCAACTGTTGTCACGCATTGCGTTCATCCTAGATACCGTGCAATCAACTCGCTTGCTATAATAGGCAGCTCTAGATGCTAGAGGAAAATACATATATATTATGTATAAAGATTATAAAAAGGCCATTTGGTAGGTAGCTAGCTAGCTAGGCTGAAACTGGTGGGGAAGAGCTAGCTAGCTAGGCTGAAACTGGTGGGGAAGAGCTAGCTAGCTAGGCTGAAACTGGGGGTAAGAGCTAGCTAGTGTTAGGGTTGAACTGGCTATTTGTATGCATAACTTATATAATATACCGGGGAAGCTATGCTACAATATTAAGTATATAAACTACGAGTAAATCAACTGTTGAAGACAAGAAGAACTACAACCGGCAACAGGAAGTGCGTCACAACGCTGGGATCAGCCTACACGCCGACGACAGGAGGAGCAAGTTTAAACCACGCTCCTCCTCCCTCGGACAGGCCGGCATTGAGCGGGAAATATCTCTCAGTATAAAAGAGAGAACAATAGGATGTGACGTTCTCTTCTCTGTTTTGCCCTGCGAGGTAAAACAGCGAGACCGTATATATACGAACCACACATTTACCACACACGTGTTTGCATTAATTAAAGTACAGCTAAATCAGAAGTTACTATGTGCTGACTATTTTGTTCTGTTACCAGAAACGAACTGTCGCAACATTAACACTAGCTAGGCTGAAACTGGTGGGGACGAGCTAGCTAGCTAGGCTGAAACTGTTGGGGAAGAGCTAGCTAGCTAGGCTGAAACTGGTGGGTAAGAGCTAGCTAGCTAGGCTGAAACTGGGGGTAAGAGCTAGCTAGCTAGCTAGGCTGAAACTGGTGGGGAAGAGCTAGCTAGCTAGGCTGAAACTGGTGGGGACGAGCTAGCTAGCTAGGCTGAAACTGGTGGGGACGAGCTAGCTAGCTAGTTAACTCCCACCATCATCTGAGTTCATAAATGTAGCTAATGCTAGGCTTCTAGAAAATACACAATATGTATGCTAGTTATATTTTAAAGACAAAACACCCAGACAGATGTACTTTAGGGACCTCCTGATCACCAGGAAAATATGCTTATTCATGAGGTTTATTCAGGAGTTTTTTTGACCACTCTGACATGTTGCCATGGTAGCCCCCATTACCACCACACAGGAAGGTAGGACCACTCTGACATGTTACCATGGTAGCCCCCATTACCACCACACAGGAAGGTAGGACCACTCTGACATGTTACCATGGTAGCCCCCATTACCACCAGACAGGAAGGTAGGACCACTCTGACATGTTACCATGGTAGCCCCCATTACCACCAGACAGGAAGGTAGGACCACTCTGACATGTTACCATGGTAGCCCCCATTACCACCAGACAGGAAGGTAGGACCACTCTGACATGTTACCATGGTAGCCCCCATTACCGCCAGACAGGAAGGTAGGACCACTCTGACATGTTACCATGGTAGCCCCCATTACCATCAGACAGGAAGGTAGGACCACTCTGACATGTTACCATGGTAGCCCCCATTACCACCAGACAGGAAGGTAGGACCACTCTGACATGTTACCATGGTAGCCCCCATTACCACCAGACAGGAAGGTAGGACCACTCTGACATGTTACCATGGTAGCCCCCATTACCGCCAGACAGGAAGGTAGGACCACTCTGACATGTTACCATGGTAGCCCCCATTACCATCAGACAGGAAGGTAGGACCACTCTGACATGTTACCATGGTAGCCCCCATTACCACCAGACAGGAAGGTAGGACCACTCTGACATGTTGCCATGGTAACCCCATTACCACCAGACAGGAAGGTAGGACCACTCTGACATGTTACCATGGTAACCCCATTACCGCCAGACAGGAAGGTAGGACCACTCTGACATGTTACCATGGTAGCCCCCATTACCATCAGACAGGAAGGTAGGACCACTCTGACATGTTACCATGGTAGCCCCCATTACCACCAGACAGGAAGGTAGGACCACTCTGACATGTTACCATGGTAGCCCCCATTACCGCCAGACAGGAAGGTAGGACCACTCTGACATGTTACCATGGTAGCCCCCATTACCATCAGACAGGAAGGTAGGACCACTCTGACATGTTACCATGGTAGCCCCCATTACCACCAGACAGGAAGGTAGGACCACTCTGACATGTTACCATGGTAGCCCCCATTACCACCAGACAGGAAGGTAGGACCACTCTGACATGTTACCATGGTAGCCCCCATTACCGCCAGACAGGAAGGTAGGACCACTCTGACATGTTACCATGGTAGCCCCCATTACCATCAGACAGGAAGGTAGGACCACTCTGACATGTTACCATGGTAGCCCCCATTACCACCAGACAGGAAGGTAGGACCACTCTGACATGTTGCCATGGTAACCCCATTACCACCAGACAGGAAGGTAGGACCACTCTGACATGTTACCATGGTAACCCCATTACCGCCAGACAGGAAGGTAGGACCACTCTGACATGTTACCATGGTAGCCCCCATTACCATCAGACAGGAAGGTAGGACCACTCTGACATGTTACCATGGTAGCCCCCATTACCACCAGACAGGAAGGTAGGACCACTCTGACATGTTACCATGGTAGCCCCCATTACCGCCAGACAGGAAGGTAGGACCACTCTGACATGTTACCATGGTAGCCCCCATTACCATCAGACAGGAAGGTAGGACCACTCTGACATGTTACCATGGTAGCCCCCATTACCACCAGACAGGAAGGTAGGACCACTCTGACATGTTACCATGGTAGCCCCCATTACCACCAGACAGGAAGGTAGGACCACTCTGACATGTTACCATGGTAGCCCCCATTACCGCCAGACAGGAAGGTAGGACCACTCTGACATGTTACCATGGTAGCCCCCATTACCACCAGACAGGAAGGTAGGACCACTCTGACATGTTACCATGGTAGCCCCCATTACCACCAGACAGGAAGGTAGGACCACTCTGACATGTTGCCATGGTAACCCCATTACCACCAGACAGGAAGGTAGGACCACTCTGACATGTTACCATGGTAACCCCATTACCGCCAGACAGGAAGGTAGGACCACTCTGACATGTTACCATGGTAGCCCCCATTACCATCAGACAGGAAGGTAGGACCACTCTGACATGTTACCATGGTAGCCCCCATTACCACCAGACAGGAAGGTAGGACCACTCTGACATGTTGCCATGGTAGCCCCCATTACGATAGGCTCAGCGTCTGTATCGGCTGGAAATGACAATGAAAGATGAACGATGCACATTGTTATATTATCAGAACACTATTTCTATGGTATTAATTATGTAAAGGGTGGTTTATTCTACATGGACCTGTTACTACATTTGAAAGTTATCAAAACACTTAGTTTAGAATATCTACATAAATTCAACATTTGTATTCTTATCATATTACTTTGTAGGCTACTGACCTATTCAAAGCTTCCGCTGGAATTTCACTATACCTCTGCCTGTAGTTATTGAACTCAACCTGCAGGAGGTTTGTTTGTTTTGATTGAGTGGGGGGGAAGTTTCTGACTGCACCCAAGAAACACCCAAATTAAACCACACCCCCAAGCCAACTCACATTTGGTTTCTGTCATGGCCACCAGCATTTATTGAGGAGCAAGCCAAATCAGCCCTGGAGAGAGAGGTTTGCCTGTCTGTTAATGGGTTAGTAGTGGTCAGGCTGTCCTGTGTGTTATAGCTGATATGAGTCCTATGGCTTACAGGCTGGATTTACTGAGCAATAGAAACTACCACAAACAAGCCAGAGGGATGGAGAGAGAGAAAGAAATACAGCAAGAAAGAAAGAAAGAAGAAAGAAAGAAAGAAAGAAAGAAAGAAAGAAAGAAAGAAAGAAAGAAAGAAAGAAAGAAAGAAAGAAAGAAAGAAAGAAAGAAAGAGAAAGGCAGCCAGGCATCAAGAGAGAGGCCATATTTATGTTCATTTACTTTCCCTGCTGTACTTTAGAAGACAGACTAGAGGTGGCTGCTCTCTGCTGTACCTTAGAAGACAGACTAGAGGTGGCTGCTCTCTGCTGTACCTTAGAAGACAGACTAGAGGTGGCTGCTCTCTGCTGTACCTTAGAAGACAGACTAGAGGTGGCTGCTCTCTGCTGTACCTTAGAAGACAGACTAGAGGTGGCTACTCTCTGCTGTACTTTAGAAGACAGACTAGAGGTGGCTGCTCTCTGCTGTACCTTAGAAGACAGACTAGAGGTGGCTACTCTCTGCTGTACCTTAGAAGACAGGCTAGAGGTGGCTGCTCCCCGCTGTACCTTAGAAGACAGACTACTGCAATGCTCTACTTTCCGGCTACCCGGATAAAGCACTAAACAAACTTCAGTTAGTGCTAAATACGGCTGCTAGAATCCTGACTAGAACCAAAAAATTTGATCATATTACTCCAGTGCTAGCTTCCCTACACTGGCTTCCTGTTAAGGCAAGGGCTGATTTCAAGGTTTTACTGCTAACCTACAAAGCATTACATGGGCTTGCTCCTACCTATCTTTCCGATTTGGTCCTGCCGTACATACCTACACGTACGCTACGGTCACAAGACGCAGGCCTCCTAATTGTCCCTAGAATTTCTAAGCAAACGGCTGGAGGTAGGGCTTTCTCCTATAGAGCTCCATTTTTATGGAATGGTCTGCCTACCCATGTGAGAGACGCAGACTCAGTCTCAACCTTTAAGTCTTTACTGAAGACTTATCTCTTCAGTAGGTCCTATGATTAAGTATAGTCTGGCCCAGGAGTGTGAAGGTGAACGGAAAGGCTGGAGCAACGAACCGCCCTTGCTGTCTCTGCCTTGTCGGTTCCCCTCTTCCCACTGGGATTCTCTGCCTCTAACCCTTTTACAGGGGCTGAGTCACTGACTTACTGGTGTTCTTCCATGCCGTCCATGGGAGGGGTGCGTCACTTGAGTAGGTTGAGCCACTGACGTGGTCTTCCTGTCTGGGTTGGCGCCCCCCCCTTGGGTTGTGCCGTGGCAGACATCTTTGTGGGCTATACTCGGCCTTGTCTTCGGACGGTAAGTTGGTGGTTGTAGATATCCCTCTAGTGGTGTGGGGGCTGTGCTTTGGCAAAGTGGGTGGGGTTATATCCTGCCTGTTTGGCCCTGTCCGGGGGTATCATCGGATGGGGCCACAGTGTCTTCTGATCCCTCCTGTCTCAGCCTCCAGTATTTATGCTGCAGTAGTTTATGTGTCGGGGGGGCTAGGGTCAGTCTGTTACATCTGGAGTATTCTCTTGTCTTATCCAGTGTCCTGTGTGAATGTAAATATGCTCTCTCTAATTCTCTCTTTCTTTCTTTCTTTCTTTCTCTCGGAGGACCTGAGCCCTAGGACTACCTGGCATGATGACTCCTTGCTGTCCCCAGTCCACCTGGCCATGCTGCTGCTCCAGTTTCAACTGTTCTGCCTGCGGCTACGGAACCCTGACCTGTTCACCGGACGTGCTTGTTGCACCCTCGACAATTACTATGATTATTATTATTTGACCATGCTGGTCATTTACGAACATTTTAACATCTTGACCATGTTCTGTTATAATATCCACCCGGCACAGCCAGAAGAGGACTGGCCACCCCTCATAGCCTGGTTCCTCTCTAGGTTTCTTCCTAGGTTTTTGGCCTTTCTCAGGAGTTTTTCCTAGGGAGTTTTTCCCAGCCACCGTGCTTCTTTCACATGCATTGCTTGCTGTTTGGGGTTTTAGGCTGGGTTTCTGTACAGCACTTTGAGATTTCAGCTGATGTACGAAGGGCTATATAAATAAATTTGATTTGATTTGATTTGCTAGAGGTGGCTGCTCCCTGCTGTACTTTAGAAGACAGACTAGAGGTGGCTGCTGTCTGCTGTACCTTAGAAGACAGACTAGAGGTGGCTGCTCTCTGCTGTACTTTAGAAGACAGACTAGAGGTGGCTGCTCTCTGCTGTACTTTAGAAGACAGGCTAGAGGTGGCTGCTCTCTGCTGTACTTTAGAAGACAGGCTAGAGGTGGCTGCTCCCCGCTGTACCTTAGAAGACAGGCTAGAGGTGGCTGCTCCCCGCTGTACCTTAGAAGACAGGCTAGAGGTGGCTGCTCTCTAGCTGTACTTTAGAAGACAGGCTAGAGGTGGCTGCTCTCTGCTGTACTTTAGAAGACAGGCTAGAGGTGGCTGCTCCCTGCTATACTTTAGAAGGTCTTGTTTTGTTCTACAAATTATAAAGAGGATAGATGCATGATGATTACATCGCCGTAATTGTATTATCAATCCTAATGTTGTCTATTGGAAGTCAACATATGTGTTATTCCAGTCTGTGAGACGATGACGTCATACGTGGTTTTGGTGGCTTTTCGTCTTGCGGCATGCCTGCTTTGCATTTGCCTGTTGTTTTTTTGTTGTTGTGATTTTGACAGCTTCTTTTCCAGGAGCTGTATTCTCTTAAAAAATAAAAGAAATCTGTATGAGATTAACTTTGTGATATTTTTGTTTCAATGTGTGTGCGATCAATCACTGTGTGTGTATTGCTATTGTACTATAGACCTCCTTCAATTGGTTGATGGTCTCCTCCTGCCTGACACCTGAAATCAAATCAAAATCAAATCAAATCAAATGTATTTATATAGCCCTTCGTACATCAGCTGATATCTCAAAGTGCTGTACAGAAACCCAGCCTAAAACCCCAAACAGCAAGCAATGCATGTGAAAGAAGCACGGTGGCTAGGAGAAACTTCCTAGGAAAAACTCCCTAGAAAGGCCAAAACCTAGGAAGAAACCTAGAGAGGAACCAGGCTATGAGGGGTGGCCAGTCCTCTTCTGGCTGTGCCGGGTGGATATTATAACAGCACATGGTCAAGATGTTAAAATGTTCATAAATGACCAGCATTGTCAAATAATAATAATCATAGTAGTTGTCGAGGGTGCAACAAGTCAGCAACTCAAGAGTAAGTGTCAGTTGGCTTTATCATAGCCGATCTTTGAGAGTATCTCTACCGCTCCTGCTGTCTCTAGAGAGTTGAGAACAGCAGGTCGGGGACAGGTAGCACGTCCGGTGAACAGGTCAGGGTTCCATAGCCGCAGACAGAACAGTTGAAACTGGAGCAGCAGCACGGCCAGGTGGACTGGGGACAGCAAGGAGTCATCATGCCAGGTAGTCCTGAGGCATGGTCCTAGGGCTCAGGTCCTCTGAGAGAAAGAAAGAAAGAGAGAAAGAGAGAATTAGAGAGAGCATATTTAAATTCACACAGGACACCGGATAAGACAAGAGAAATACTCCAGATGTAACAGACTGCTAGCCCCCCGACACATAAACTACTGCAGCATAAATACTGGAGGCTGAGACAGGAGGGATCAGAAGACACTGTGGCCCCATCCGATGATACCCCGGACAGGGCCAACCAGGCAGGATATAACCCCACCCACTTTGCCAAAGCACAGCCCCCACACCACTAGAGGGATATCTACAACCACCAACTTACCGTCCTAAGACAAGGCCGAGTATAGCCCACAAAGATCTCTGCCACGGCACAACCCAAGGTGTTGTGCTACACGCTGCTTCCTTTGACACCTGCGCTTCCTGTATGCTCATGAGGGCGCCTCCTTCTGTCACCTGAGCCTCCGCCTGTATGGTTGTGAGGATGCCTCCTGTCACTTCTTGTCACCTGACAGACCACCTGAACCTCCCCGTCACCTGAACCTCCACCTGAACCTCCACCTGAAATACATTTGGCATCATCTGCTGGAGTTGGGTCATGGTCTCCTGTTGCCTTTCTCCCCTTTACTTTAGTTTCTGCTGGATGTTGGTCTATGCTTAACCTCTCTTGGGTAGGGGGCAGTATTTTCATGTCCGGATGAGAAGCGTACCCAAAGTAAACTGCCTGTTACTCAGGCCCAGAAGCCTGGATATGCATATAATTGGTAGATTTGGATAAAACTGTTAAAATAATGTCTGTGAGTATAACAGAACTGATATAGCAGGCGAAACCCTGAGGACAAACCATCCCAAAAAATAAATAATTCAGCCTACCACTATTTTCAATGGCTGTCACTTTTATTATAAGGCGAAGTCCTCCCAGATTGCAGTTCCTAGGGCTTCCACTAGATGTCAACAGTCTTTAGAAAGAGTTTCAAGCTGGTTTTTGGAAAAATGAGCCAGAAATGGTAGTTTTTCTAGGTGGCTCCCATTTTGGCTGTAGTGTTTCCAAGTGAGCGAATGAGAGCGCGTTTTTGTCCAGTAAAGACAATAACGATTCTCTGTCTTAAATTGTATCATTTATTTACGTATTAGGGTACCTAAGGTTTGATTATAAACGTTGTTTGACTTGTTTTGAAAAGTTTATTAGTAACGATTGGCATTCATTTTGTTTGCATTATTTTGATGTATTACACTTGTGATTTTATGAAAGTTAAATATTTATAATTCTGTAGTTTGAATTTTGCGCTCTGCAATTTCACCGGATGTTGGCCAGGTGGGACGCTACTGTTAAGGTCTCCTGGTAAACTAACGTTAGTTAGCCATGCTGCCTCATGCTAGTTGTTTCAAACTCAGCTATAGTTTTGTTTCATTACTAGTAGCTAGCTTGTTGTGTCTTTCAGTGATCCTTGCTTTGGTGATTGATTGGATGGGTAGTCATGGATACAACACCCTTCTGATGACACAGCCAACGACGTGGGCCTCACCAAATGCATTTCCTCATTATTTATTACATACCTTTCAACATCTGTTGGAAACTGGAACAAGGATTTTCCTCCCTTCCTCAGCCGATTGCTGCCTCATCTTTCTATCTCCTTAATAATCGCAGTAGTTATCCGTGTCTTTGACAACAAACACATGACATTCCAGCTCAACAATTTCATAATCAAGTGGGAAATTAGTTTTGCATAATTATAGTTTTTTTTTTGCTTCCCCTCCACTAAACAAAATCACAGAACATTTTACAGAAAACAAGGTATTTATTGATGACATATATTTCTTATCGTGAAAAAAAAGTTGATTCACAGAAGGAGTACTTGTAGTGGCAAAACTTACAAAACATCGATTTCTAGCTATTTAAGACAAGTACGCTTTTTTTGTGTGTGAGTTGTGAATTAGCTAGCCAGCTAGATATCTACTTGGGACTAGCTAGCTAGCCAGCTAGATATCTACTTGGGACAAGCTAGCCAGCTAGATATCTACTTGGGACTAGCTAGCTAGCCAGCTAGATATCTACTTGGGACAAGCTAGCCAGCTAGATATCTACTTGGGACTAGCTAGCTAGCCAGCTAGATATCTACTTGGGACTAGCTAGCTAGCCAGCTAGATATCTACTTGGGACTAGCTAGCTAGCCAGCTAGATATCTACTTGGGACTAGCTAGCTAGCCAGCTAGATATCTACTTGGGACAAGCTAGCTAGCTAGATATCTACTTGGGACTAGCTAGCTAGCCAGCTAGATATCTACTTGGGACTAGCTAGCTAGCTACCGCCAAGAAGAGGATGAAGACGATGCCTTACTGAATATGCATGAAGTTCATTAGGAAAACGCCCACTATCTAATACACTCGTCCTAAACAAAGTAATCTCTATAAACAATTAGGTAAATTAAGTCTACCAAACTTAGTGCACTATGTTTGTTATAGATTCTAGTTTTGGAAACAGAAGACTGTATGGAGATCAAATGTTTCATTGATGAGAAAATGTGCATAATTTTAGCCAAAATCCGTGTAGCTTCATCTTCTCCCACTGCTGGCTACTGGGCTTCCTCACAGCACCCTATTTGGTAGTGAGAGGAAACGCCAACTGGATGCTTCACATTTATACATCTGGTGAAATATCTGGCTCATTGTTGGCCATATGCTCATCTGTGGCCATATGCTGCATTTGCTATCGGCCTATTGTTTACCTTTTGGTTGGTGACACTTTGATATCTTGATAATATGCAGCTGTTTAAAGGGCAAATCCACAAGATTAAACAATAACAAAATGGTCGCCCTGCCTCTGTTTTGGTAAAAACGGGCCTGGAGAAATGTAACCACTCTCAGATTAATAGACAGAATTATGGATGCAAGGACTGACCATCCATGATATCAACATTATAGTTATAACCATGTTATGAGGCTATACAGGACTGACCATCCATGATATCAACATTGTAGTTATAACCATGTTATGAGGCTATACAGGACTGACCATCCATGATATCAACTTTATAGTTATAACCATGTTATGAGGCTATACAGGACTGACCATCCATGACATCAACATTACAGTTATAACCATGTTATGAGGCTATACAGGACTGACCATCCATGACATCAACATTATAGTTATAACCATGTTATGAGGCTATACAGGACTGACCATCCATGATATCAACATTATAGTTATATCCATGTTATGAGGCTATACAGGACTGACCATCCATGATATCAACATTATAGTTATAACCATGTTATGAGGCTATACAGGACTGACCATCCATGATATCAACATTATAGTTATAACCATGTTATGAGGCTATACAGTGTTTGTTTACACTTACAATGTTTACAAACATGGAGTAAAACCAGCTTATATTTTGGCTTCTGATGGAGTGTAACAGTTGAACTAAACTTATGAGGCATTTACAAGTTCTATTCTTCAACAATCAATGGAGATACAGTACCGGTTAAACGTTTTAGAACACCCACTCAAAGGTTTTTCTTTATTTTGACGATTTTCTACATTGTAGAATAATAGTGAAGACATTAAAACTATGAAATAACACACATGGAATCATTTAGTATCCAAAAACAGTGTTAAACAAATCATCAAACCATATATTTTAGATTCTTCAAAGTAGCCACCCTTTTGCCTTGAGGACAGCTTTGCACACTCTTGGCATTCTCTCAACCAGCTTCATGAAGTAGTCACTTGGAATGCATTTCAAAGTAGTGTACTATATTATTGTATTATTGTAGATTGTATTATTGTATTTTTCTAGATTATATTATTGTATTATTCTAGATGGTATTATTGTATTATTGTAGATTGTATTATTGTATTATGCTAGATGGTATTATTGTATTTGTCTAGATGATATTATTGTATTATGCTAGATGGTATTGTATTATTCTAGATGGTATTATTGTATTATTCTAGATGGTATTATTGTATTATTCTAGATGGTATTATTGTATTATACTAGATGACATTATTGTATTATTCTAGATGGTAAAATAGTATTATTGTATTTTTCGAGATGGTGTTACTGTATTAGTCCACATGGAATTATTGTATTATTGTATTATTCTAGATCGTATTAGTTGAGATGGTATTATTGTATTCTTCTATATGGTATTATTGTATTATTGTATTTGTCTAGATGGTATTATTGTATTCTTCTATATGGTATTATTGTAGACTGGGACTGATCAAATCAAATTTATTTATATAGCCTTTCGTATATCAGCTGAAATCTCAAAGTGCTGTATAGAAACCCAGCCTAAAACCCCAAACAGCAAGCAATGCATGTGAAAGAGGCACGGTGGCTAGGAAAAACTCCCTAGGAAAAACTCCCTAGAAAGGCCAAAAACCTAGGAAGAAACCTAGAGAGGAACCAGGCTATGAGGGGTGGCCAGTCCTCTTCTGGCTGTGCCGGGTGGATATTATAACAGAACATGGTCAAGATGTTAAAATGTTCATAAATGACCAGCATGGTCAAATAATAATAATCATTGTAGTTGTCGAGGGTGCAACAAGCACGTCCGGTGAACAGGTCAGGGTTACGTAGCCGCAGGCAGAACAGTTGAAACTGGAGCAGCAGCATGGCCAGGTGGACTGGGGACAGCAAGGAGTCATCATGCCAGGTAGTCCCGAGGCATGGTCCTAGGGCTCAGGTCCTCCGAGAGAAAGAAAGAGAGAAAGAGAGAATTAGAGAGAGCATATTTAAATTCACACAGGACACCGGATAAGACAAGAGAATACTCCAGATGAAACAGACTGACCCTAGCCCCCCGGCACATAAACTACTGCAGCATAAATACTGGAGGCTGAGACAGGAGGGATCAGAAGACACTGTGGCCCCATCCGATGATACCCCCGGACAGGGCCAAACAGTAGTGCACTAAAGTAGTGCACTATACAGGGCTCTGGTCTAAAGTAGTGCACTATATAGGGCTCTGGTCTAAAGTAGTGTACTATATAGGGCACTGGTCTAAAGTAGTGCACTATATTTTTTATTTTATTTATTATACCGTTATTTTACCAGGTAAGTTGACTGAGAACATGTTCTCATTTACAGCAACGACCTGGGGACTAGTTTCAGGGGAGAGGAGGGGGATGAATGAGCCAATTGTAACACACACACACACACTCACACACTCACACACACACACACACACACACACAGTCTGTCTGTCTGTCTGTCTGTCTGTCTGTCTGTCCGTCCGTCCGTCTCTTCCTGACTCTTCCTGACCCAGACACTATGATACCACTCTACTCCTCAGCCAGTCTCCACCTTTACTGCCAACCCCAGCCCAGTCTTACCCCACCCCAGTCCCAGCCCACACCATCTCGAATAATACAATAATACTATATTACCATCTAGAATAATGTCATCTAGAATAATACAATAATACCATCTAGCATAATACAATACAATCTAGAATAATACAATCTAGAATAATACAATAATACAATAATACCATCTAGCATAATACAATACAATCTAGAATAATACAATAATACAATAATACCATCTAGCATAATACAATACAATCTAGAATAATACAATAATACAATCTAGAATAATACAATAATACAATAATACCATCTAGCATAATACAATACAATCTAGAATAATACAACAATACAATCTAGAATAATACAATAATACCATCTAGAATAATACAATAATACCATCTAGAATAATACAATAATACAATCTAGAATAATACCATAATACCATCTAGAATAATGTCATCTAGAATAATACAATAATACCATCTAGCATAATACAATACAATCTAGAATAATACAATAATACCATCTAGAATAATACAATAATTCCATCTAGCATAATACAATACTATCTAGAATAATACAATAATATCATCTAGCATAATACAATACAATCTAGAATAATACAATAATACCATCTAGAATAATGTCATCTAGAATAATACAATAATACCATCTAGAATAATACAATAATACAATCTAGAATAATACAATAATACCATCTAGAATAATACAATAATACAATCTAGAATAATACAATAATACCATCTAGAATAATACAATAATACCATCTATAATAATACAATAATACCATCAAGAATAATACAATAATACCATCTAGAATAATACAATAATACAATCTAGAATAATACAATAATACCATCTAGAATAATACAATAATAGCATCTAAACTAATACAATAATACCATCTAGAATAATACAATAATACAATAATACCATCTAGACAATTACAATAATACCATCTAGCATAATACAATAATAACATCTAGAATAATACAATAATATCATCTAGAATAATACAATAATACCATCTAGAATAATACAATAATACCATCTATAATAATATAATAATACCATCTGGAATAATACAATAATACCATCTAGAATAATACAATAATACCATCTAGAAAAATACAATAATACCATCTAGAATAATACAATAATACCATCTAGAATAATACAATAATACAATAATAGCATCTAAACTAATACAATAATACCATCTAGAATAATACAATAATACAATAATACCATCTAGAATAATACAATAATACAATAATACCATCTAGACAATTACAATAATACCATCTAGCATAATACAATAATAACATCTAGAATAATACAATAATATCATCTAGAATAATACAATAATATCATCTAGAATAATACAATAATACCATCTAGAATAATACAATAATACCATCTAGAATAATACAATAATACAATCTAGAACAATACAATAATACCATCTAAACTAATACAATAATACAATAATACCATCTAGAATAATACAATAATACCATCTAGACAAATACAATAATACAATAATACAATCTAGAATAATACAATAATACCATCTAGAATAATACAATAATACCATCTAGAATAATACAATAATACCATCTAGACAAATACAATAATACAATAATACCATATAGAAGAATACAATAATACCATCTCAACTAATACGATCTAGAATAATACAATAATACAATAATTCCATGTGGACTAATACAGTAACACCATCTCGAAAAATACAATAATACTATTTTACCATCTAGAATAATACAATAATGTCATATAGTATAATACAATAATACCATCTAGAATAATACAATAATACCATCTAGAATAATACAATAATATCATCTAGACAAATACAATAATACCATCTAGCATAATACAATAATACCATCTAGAATAATACAATAATACCATCTAGAATAATACAATAATACCATCTAGCATAATACAATAATACAATCTACAATAATACAATAATACCATCTAGAATAATACAATAATATCATCTAGAAAAATACAATAATACAATCTACAATAATACAATAATACCATCTAGAATAATACAATAATATCATCTAGAAAAATACAATAATACCATCTAGAATAATACAATAATACAATAATATCATCTAGAAAAATACAATCACACCATCTAGAATAATACAATAATATAATCTATAATTGTACAAGAAATACACATAGAATAATACAATAATACCATCTAGAATAATACAATAATACCATCTAGAATAATACAATAATACCATCTAGAATAATACAATAATTACCTGTGTGTGTGTGTGTGTGTGTGTGTGTATATGTATATACCTGTGTGTGTGTGTGTGTGTATATGTATATACCTGTGTGTGTGTGTGTGTGTGTGTGTGTGTGTGTGTGTGTGTGTGTGTGTGTGTGTGTGTGTGTGTGTGTGTGTGTGTGTGTGTGTGTGTGTGTGTGTGTGTGTGTGTGTGTGTGTGTGTGTGTGTGTGTGTGTATACATCTGGCAGGTCTAGCAGGATGCCACAGTCAATAGCTTCTTGTCTATGTTATTATCTATTCATCTGGGAAAGATCCTGTTATCTAATGACAGTATTAAGTATCTTGGCAACAAGGTGTTTGGAGTTTCACACCTGAAGGGTTTAACAGACCTTGCCATCTCCCTCGCTGTTTTCATTCAATAGAAGTTTCATGTTTTGATTAAAAAGGCGTTGAATGGAATGTTTTGCAAGCAAGTGTGTGCAAGTAGTACTAGTGTAGTACCAGTAGTTATAGTGTAGTACTAGTGTAGTACTAGTGTAGAACTAGTGTAGTACTAGTGTAGTACTAGTGTAGTACTAGTGTAGAACTAGTGTAGTACTAGTGTAGTACTAGTAGTACCAGTAGTTATAGTGTAGTACTAGTGTAGAACTAGTGTAGTACTAGTGTAGTACTAGTGTAGTACTAGTGTAGTACTAGTAGTACCAGTAGTTATAGTGTAGTACTAGTAGTACCAGTAGTAATAGTGTAGTACTAGTAGTACCAGTAGTTATAGTGTAGTACTAGTAGTATCAGTAGTACAAGTAGTTATAGTGTAGTACTAGTTGTATCAGTGTAGTACTAGTAGTAGCAGTAGTACAAGAGTAGTACTAGTAGTACCAGTAGTTAGTGTATTACTAGTTGTGCCAGTGTAGTACTAGTAGTACCAGTAGTACTCGTGTAGTACCAGTAGTGCTAGTGTATTACCAGTGTAGTTCTAGATTATTACCAGTGTAGTACTAGTGGTACCAGTAGTGATAGTGTGGTACTAGTAGTACCAGTAGTACTAGTAGTACCAGCAGTACTTGTGTAGTACCAATAGTAATAGTTTAGTACCAGTAGAAATAGTGTAGTACTAGTGTAGTAATATCATAGTACCAGTGTAGTACTATTGCAGTACCAGTAGTACTAGTACGGTACCAGTAGTATCAGTGGTACCAGTGTAGTAATAGTGTAGTACCAGTAGTACTAGTGTAGTAATAGTGTAGTACTAGTAGTACCAGTGTAGTAATAGTGTAGTACCAGTAGTACTAGTGTAGTAATAGTGTAGTACTAGTAGTACCAGTGTAGTAATAGTTTAGTACTAGTAGCACTAGTGTAGTACCAATGGTAATAGTGTAGTGCCAGTAGAAATTGTGTAGTACTAGTGTAGTACCAGTAGTAATAGTGTAGTAGTATTGTAGTACTATTGTTGTACTAGCGTAGTACTAGTGTAGTACCAGTAGTACTAGTAGCCACACTGGTCCTCAACACAGGGGCCCCACAAGGGTGCGTACTCAGTCCCCTCCTGTACTCCCTTTTCACCCATGACAGCGTGGCCAAGCACGACTCCAAAACCATCATTAAGTCCTTGTTTTTGAAAGAAAAGCAAAAAAAAATTGTCCATTAAAATAACATCAAATTGATCAGAAATACAGTGTAGACTTTGTTAATATTGTAAATGACTATTGTAAGTGGAAATGGCAGATTTTTTATGGAATATCTACATAGGCGTACAGAGGCCCATTATCAGCAACCATCACTCCTGTGTTCCAATGGCACGTTGTGTTAGCTAATCCAAGTTTATAATTTTAAAAGGCTAATTGATCATTAGAAAACCCTTTGCATTTATGTTAGCACAGCTGAAAACTGTTGTCCTGATTAAAGAAGCAATAAAACTGGCCTTCTTTAGACTAGTTGAGTATCTGGAGCATCAGCATTTGTAGGTTCGATTGCAGTTTCAAAATGGCCAGAAACAAAGAACTTTCTTCTGAAACTCGTCAATCTATTCTTGTTCTGAGAAATGAAGGCTATTCCATGTGAGAAATTGCCAAGAAACTGAAGATCTCGTACAACGCTGTGTACTACTCCCTTCACAGAACAGCGCAAACTGTCTCTAACCAGAATAGAAAGAGGAGTGGGAGGCCCCGGTGCACAACTGAGCAAGAGTCCAAGTACATTTAGTGTCTAGTTTGAGAAACAGATGCCTCACAAGTCCTTAACTGGCAGCTTCATGAAAGAGTACCCGCAAAACACCAGTCTCAACATCAACAGTGAAGAGGCGACTCCGGGATGCTGGCCTTCTAGGCAGAGTTCCTCTGTCCAGTGTCTGTGTTCTTTTGGCCAGTCTGTTTCTCTGCAACTCTGCCTACACACACGTACACATAGATTTTGTGTTATAGTTATGTGGTAGTAGCGTAAGGGCCTGAGGGCACACACTTAATATGTTGTGAAATCTGTTATGAATGCAATGTAATGTTTAAAAAAAAAATATAGAACTGCCTTGATTTTGCTGGACCCCAGGAAGAGTAGCTGCTGCCTTGGCAGATCTGGGACGTGCCACCTGTCCCAGACCTGCTGGAACCCTGATCTGTTCACCGGACGTGCTACCTGTCCCAGACTTGCTGTTTTCAACTCTCTAGAGACAGCAGGAGCGGTAGAGATACTCTCAAAGATCAGCTATGAAAAATCCAAATGACACTTACTCTTGTGTTACTGACTTGTTGCACCCTCGACAACTACTATGATTATTATTATTTGACAATGCTGGTCATTTATGAACATTTGAACATCTTGGCCATGTGCTGTTATAATCTCCACCCGGCACAGCCAGAAGAGGACTGGCCACCCCTCATAGCCTGGTTCCTCTCTAGGTTTCTTCCTAGGTTCTGGCCTTTCTAGGGAGTTTTTCCTAGCTACCGTGCTTCTACACCTGCATTGCTTGCTGTTTGGGGTTTTAGGCTGGGCTTCTGTACAGCACTTTGAGATATCAGCTGATGTAAGAAGGGCTATATAAATACATTTGATTTGATTTGATTAATGGGGATCTATAATAAACCCCAGGAAGAGTAGCTGCTGCCTTGGCAGGAACTAATGGGGATCCATAATAAACCCCAGGAAGAGTAGCTGCTGCCTTGGCAGGAACTAATGGGGATCCATAATAAACCCCAGGAAGAGTAGCTGCTGCCTTGACAGGAACTAATGGGGATCCATAATAAACCCCAGGAAGAGTAGCTGCTGCCTTGACAGGAACTAATGGGGATCCATAATAAACCCCCAGGAAGAGTAGCTGCTGCCTTGGAAGGAACTAATGGGGATCCATAATAAACCCCAGGAAGAGTAGCTGCTGCCTTGGCAGGAACTAATGGGGATCCATAATAAACCCCCAGGAAGAGTAGCTGCTGCCTTGACAGGAACTAATGGGGATCCATAATAAACCCCAGGAAGAGTAGCCGCTGCCTTGGCAGGAACTAATGGGGATCCATAATAAACCCCAGGAAGAGTAGCCGCTGCCTTGGCAGGAACTAATGGGGATCCATAATAAACCCCAGGAAGAGTAGCCGCTGCCTTGGCAGGAACTAATGGGGATCCATAATAAACCCCAGGAAGAGTAGCCGCTGCCTTGGCAGGAACTAATGGGGATCCATAATAAACCCCAGGAAGAGTAGCCGCTGCCTTGGCAGGAACTAATGGGGATCCATAATAAACCCCAGGAAGAGTAGCCGCTGCCTTGGCAGGAACTAATGGGGATCCATAATAAACCCCCAGGAAGAGTAGCCGCTGCCTTGGCAGGAACTAATGGGGATCCATAATAAACCCCCAGGAAGAGTAGCCGCTGCCTTGGCAGGAACTAATGGGGATCCATAATAAACCCCAGGAAGAGTAGCCGCTGCCTTGGCAGGAACTAATGGGGATCCATAATAAACCCCCAGGAAGAGTAGCCGCTGCCTTGGCAGGAACTAATGGGGATCCATAATAAACCCCCAGGAAGAGTAGCCGCTGCCTTGGCAGGAACTAATGGGGATCCATAATAAACCCCCAGGAAGAGTAGCCGCTGCCTTGGCAGGAACTAATGGGGATCCATAATAAACCCCCAGGAAGAGTAGCCGCTGCCTTGGCAGGAACTAATGGGGATCCATAATAAACCCCCAGGAAGAGTAGCCGCTGCCTTGGCAGGAACTAATGGGGATCCATAATAAACCCCCAGGAAGAGTAGCCGCTGCCTTGGCAGGAACTAATGGGGATCCATAATAAACCCCAGGAAGAGTAGCCGCTGCCTTGGCAGGAACTAATGGGGATCCATAATAAACCCCAGGAAGAGTAGCCGCTGCCTTGGCTGGAACTAATGGGGATCCATAATAAACCCCAGGTGTCTCCTTCCTGAGCAGTATGACGGTGTTTATACTTGCGTACTATTGTTTGTACAGATGAACGTGGTACCTTCAGGCATTTGGAAATTGCTCCCAAGGATGAACCAGACTTGTGGAGGTCCCAACATACATCATTGAGCTGTAGTGCCTCAAGGATGTATGTTGGGTCAATTCTATTTAAATTCAGGAAGCTAACTGAAATGTCAATCTTTTTGGATTTCAGTTGACAACTTGACTTCCTGAATTGGAACAGAATTGGCCACAACCCTGTTCAGGTCCATGTGGTCCCCTGTGGCTCAGTTGGTAGAGCATGGTGTTTGCAACGCCAGGGTTGTGGGTTTGATTCCCACGGGGGACCGGTACGGGAATTTTTTTAATGAAATGTATGCATTCACTACTGTAAGTCGCTCTGGATAAGAGCGTCTGCTAAATGACGTAAATGTAAAAATATTTCTGGAACAACGTCAGTCTTCGGGACAGTTTGTCTGATTGAAAGGAGTCTAGCTCTGACCTACAGTAGTAGTCACTAGTAAACAAAACAAGAATGAGACCTTGTTGCTTTCTTTTCTTTGGTCTGTCATCTCACTATGAAGTTGTTTCTGAGAACCTCCCTGTCATAGGCTCTAACTAACATGTCTGGGTATAGAATAAAGACCCTTAGGGTTTTTCCCGTAAGGTATAGAATAAAGACCCTTGGGGTTTTTCCCCGTAAGGTATAGAATAAAGACCCTTGGGGTTTTTCCCGTAAGGGTGTCCTGTTCCCTATATGATGCACCACTGTTTTCCAGTAAATAGAGCCGCTGTCATTGGCTCTGACATGTTTGGTTAAAAGCTTCTGGGATAGAATCCCACAAGGCTCAATTCAATCAAAACTGCAGTGCAGTATTTTTACATTAGGGATGGGCACGGTTATCCGAACTGACTTTAGTATTCCATTACAGAAACACTGTAGGCTTATTTTGGCAATAATAATAAAAAAAAGCTTTGTTATAAATTCAATTGGACTATCCTTGTGACATTGTTACCATGACATGCGAAGTACTTAGTTTTATAACCGCGCGTTGAGCAACTTCCTTCCTCCAGTCTGCCCTGACGTCAGCATGATATTTTACCCAATAAAATATGAATAATTCAAATGGCAACTAAAGACGCTCACCTAACTGAGTTTACACAGGACCGGACACCGATCAAAGAAAACATCAGAAAACCTTTTTGTAACTGAATCAGTTATATCATGGTGCTTCTCTTTGACTGTTGCTTTTTAGCAACAACAAAAAAACGAAGAGAGAAAAGCAGCATGTCCTCTGTTTACCTCGACCATGCGCTTTATTCTGATTGGTCGAGAGAGTCAATTATTGTAAAATAATTTAAAATGCCCTAATTTACACCGTAACTAGTTTTCCCATCAAATCCCAGACTGGTGTTGGGTATAAAACCCCACAACTTCCTGACAGGTATGTGTTGGGGTGAACTGAGTGGTACATTCTGCAAATCTACGGCAGGCCTGAGTGAATCCCACCAATCAGGGCTGAGTGAATCCCACCAATCAGGGCTGAGTGAATCCCACCAATCAGGTTTGAGTGAATCCCACCAATCAGGGCTGAGTGAATACCACCAATCAGGGCTGAGTGAATCCCACCAATCAGGTCTGAGTGAATCCCACCAATCAGGTTTGAGTGAATCCCACCAATCAGGTTTGAGTGAATCTCACCAATCAGGTATGAGTGAATCCCACCAATCAGGGCTGAGTGAATCCCACCAATCAGGGCTGAGTGAATCCCACCAATCAGGGCTGAGTGAATCCCACCAATCAGGGCTGAGTGAATCCCACCAATCAGGTTTGAGTGAATCCCACCAATCAGGTTTGAGTGAATCCCACCAATCAGGTATGAGTGAATCCCACCAATCAGGGCTGAGTGAATCCCACCAATCAGGGCTGAGTGAATCCCACCAATCAGGGCTGGGTGAATCCCACCAATCAGGTCTGAGTGAATCCCACCAATCAGGTTTGAGTGAATCCCACCAATCAGGTTTGAGTGAATCCCACCAATCAGGTATGAGTGAATCCCACCAATCAGGGCTGAGTGAATCCCACCAATCAGGTATGAGTGAATCCCACCAATCAGGTATGAGTGAATCCCACCAATCAGGGCTGAGTGAATCCCACCAATCAGGTATGAGTGAATCCCACCAATCAGGTGTGAGTGAATCCCACCAATCAGGTGTGAGTGAATCCCACCAATCAGGTATGAGTGAATCCCACCAATCAGGTGTGAGTGAATCCCACCAATCAGGTGTGAGTGAATCCCACCAATCAGGTGTGAGTGAATCCCACCAAGCAGGTGTGAGTGAATCCCACCAACCAGGTATTTCTATATTAATCATTTCATCCAGTCACTTTACTCAAAACATGAATCCAGAACAGGGACTGTTTTATTATCTCTTTACATACAAAATATTTAATAAATATTGACATTTTTTCAAAAGAACAAAACCCCCTAAAAAGATTGTATTTGTGTTGATGATGTTGCAATCTAAAATCCATAACACAAGAGAGGAAAAAACAAACACAAAATGAATGTTTCCACGATCTCATAAAGTACTAACATCTGAGATATAAAAACATATTTTAAAGAGCATTTCAATAGTTTAAAATAGCGCCGAGTACAGAGAGAAGGAAATGCGTGTTTCCGTGATCCTGTAGCTGCTCTAGCCCGAGTCACAGATCTGTTTGTGCAGTCTTCCCAACATGTGTTAACAGTGACAGCAGTCATAGCAATGGACTTGACAAGACAGCACAAACAGATCTGGGACTCTAGACTATTGACCCCCCTACTGTTCCAGTAGTCTTGGTCCAGCTATGACTTTAGGTTGACTATTGACCCCCCTACTGTTCCAGTAGTCTTGGTCCAGCTATGACTTTAGGTTGACTATTGACCCCCCTACTGTTCCAGTAGTCTTGGTCCAGCTTTGACTTTAGGTTGACTATTGACCCCCCTACTGTTCCAGTAGTCATTGAGGCGTGATTGTTGTGTGATTTGCCATAGGGGAGAGGAGGGTAAGTTGAGCCACCCTTCTTTCTAGGAAAACAATACAGAAGATGTATCAGTTGACCAAATATTTATGAAGAGGTCATCATTTCATGGAGTCTGAAGGAAGAAACCACATGGAAGAAGTGGTGAACAAATTAGGTTCAATAAACAGATTCCCCCCCCCTCCCAAGTCAAATTAATTTCATGACACATGTATCTAAACCAAAGTAGATTTAAAGATCGTTTTATATATCAGCTGGGGTCTCTTTCAGCTTTAATATGAGGTCCTGAACCTAGAAGGAAAGTGCATCCTTGTAGCTGCGTGAGCTAATATAGTCAAAATGTTTTCCTTCGGTTAAATTGAAGTGTTTTCTTCCCAGGAGAAGTTGTGCCAAGAGACCACTTTATTTTTTTAAACAAGCCATCTTTTCAAAACGGTAATGTTTACATGAATTCTGATTATTTCCAGGGATACACAACATCCTGAAATATAGATAGATAGATATATCTATATATATATAGATATATCTATCTATCTTTGTTAGAAAGAATACTATATTTCCTTGACAGAGTGATGATGAATGTAAAAAAAAAAAAAAAAAGGCTCAATTTACCCCCACTCTCCCCTAAGTTGTCAGATATTGTTTTCTGAGAATGTGACTATGTGATAAACTGTTTTTGTGCTCGGATTATGTGATTACGAGTTGATACTGTTTTTATGTGCTTTGATCATTTGTGGATTATGGGATTATGGGTTATATGCTACTAAAGGCTTTTTGTGTTTTCATGACAAACAATATGTCTGCCACTATCGTTTAGAATTTATAAGAAAGCAACCAGTTTGGTTTTAATTTCTTCGTCTCCATAACCTGCAAAGTCTCGGAAAAATTGGTATTTGAAAATATCTGAAATCATAAAAAAATTGTTTTTAAAAATAAACATGTTTTACTTTTTCTACAAAAGTCCTTATTTTCTTCTTCCTCTGACGTTTCATGAAATAAAAATGTCAATCAAAATTAAATGAAAACGTACAAAGCTACCGAATCCTTCAAAATCTAGACACAGAACATATAAATAAAAAAGGAAAAGATATCTTTAGGCTCTTGATTATTATTAAGTTAATAAATCAAATATACACAATGATTAATACATGTACATATCTACACGTTCTGAATTGACAGGGAAATTCTTCATCGTGCCAGCATGGCATCGCCCCGCCCCGCCCGCCACAAACAAAAATAATCATCAATATAAATAAAGCTGGATTTGTATGGTTGATGCAGTATGAACATAAAAAGACACTTTCACAAAGACAGAACTGGTTGTAAACCAAGAGATGGAAAACTCACAAATACAAAAATATACTGTGCTATCCGCTAACTTAAATGTTTTATTCTTTAGACTATTTTGCAATGACTTTGCAGAAACCCCAAGAGGAAAGGGAGGCCTTCCAACAACATCCACTAACTGAACAGTGACTATGCAGAAAACCCAGGAGCCCCATGGGAGCACTATGGGAGGTCTATGGGAGGTCTATGGGAGCACTATGGGAGCCCTATGGGAGCATTATGGGAGCCCTATGGGAGCACTATGGGAGGTCTATAGGAGCACTATGGGAGCACTATGGGAGCACTATGGGGGCACTATGGGAGCACTATGGGAGCATTATGGGAGGTCTATAGGAGCACTATGGGAGCCCTATGGGAGCACTATGGGAGCTCTATGGGAGCACTATGGGAGCACTATGGGAGCACTATGGGAGCACTATGGGAGGTCTATAGGAGCACTATGGGAGCCCTATGGGAGGTCTATGGGAGCACTATGGGAGGTCTATGGGAGCACTATGGGAGCACTATGGGAGCACTATGGGAGCACTATGGGAACACTATGGGAGCACTATGGGAGCACTATGGGAACACTATGGGAACACTATGGGAGGTCTATGGGAGAACTATGGGAGCTCTATGGGAGCACTAGGGGAGCACTAGGGGAGCACTATGGGAGCTCTATGGGAGCACTATGGGAGCACTATGGGAACACTATGGGAGCACTATGGGAGCACTATGGGAGCACTATGGGAGCTCTATGGGAGCTCTATGGGAGCACTAGGGGAACACTATGGGAACACTATGGGAGGTCTATGGGAGCACTATGGGAGCACTATGGGAGCACTATGGGAACACTATGGGAACACTATGGGAGGTCTATGGGAGCACTATGGGAGGTCTATGCGAGCACTATGCGAGCACTATGGGAGCACTATGGGAGCACTATGGGGGCACTATGGGAGCACTATGGGAGCACTATGGGAGGTCTATGGGGGCACTATGGGAGCACTATGGGAGGTCTATGGGGGCACTATGGGGGCACTATGGGAGCACTATGGGAGCATTATGGGAGCACTAGGGGAGCCCTATGGGGGCACTATGGGCGCTGGTCAAAAGTAGTGCACTTAATAGGTAATAAGTGTTGCAATGAAATGTTGAAATGTGAAAACAACCTTGTTCTCCAGCCAACCACGTCAACCTTCTCTGCCAGTGTAGCCAGCTAGTCCAAACTTAAATGAACAGTCAGGGGAAATGTCCCAAATGGCGCACTATTCCCTACATTGTGCATTAAACCCACAGGGTCCTGGTCAAAAGTAGTGCACTACATAGGGAATAGGGTACCACATCTGATGCAGCGATGGATTCATTCATCCAAACAACAAAACCTTGTAGTCACAGAATAATGATGCAACAGTTTAGGAACTACAAATCCCAGAACACTCCTCCCCCCTTGGTCCTCTTCACTAAAGGTCAATGGTTGCACGTCAACACAGCGAAAACACAGCGTCAAAACAGCGTATCAGAAGGACCACCTTGCCGGGATGACCATAAACATCCAGGAAGTGGGAATTTCTTTACACAGGGTTTACATGCTACTTCCTGCCTCCCGCTATATCATTTCCTGCTATACGATGTAGTCCATCCTGTTGATGCTGTGTGCTGTCTCCAGGACCCTGTTGTCCTGTTTATTAGTCCAGTTAGGGTGTTTGGAGCTGGGCTGCAGCGCGGTCCTGACGTCCCCTTTGTTGGGCCCTTTGGCCTCCCGCTCCACCAGTGTGTAGACAGGCTGTTTAACCACAAAGCATCCTTTATTCCCCAGCTGTCTCTCTTTATCGTCGTCCTCCTCCCCCTCGGGGCGGTGGTGTGTTCGTACCTTGGCGACGATCGAGTTTTTACCCTCGTAGTCTTTGATGACCACCGACGTCGTAAGATGGCCGCCAAGGCCGTGTTTCACGTCGATGGGATTCTTGATCTGGTTGAGCTGCTCGCGGACGTTGTTGGTGGTGTTGTCATCTGTCGCCGTGGACGACGAGGCTCCGTTGCCATGTTTCCGCCGGCGACGCACGCAGTACAGGAAGACGGAGACCAGCACCAGGATCCACAAGACGATGAAGACTGAAGAGAGGAGGGGGACCAAGTAGTCTACAGAGGGAAGATACAAGACAAAAAAGGGTCAGTTTGGCTGTACACACAATACATCAACATTATATTAGACCAGCTGACAGTATTAATTAACCAATACAATTGTGATGAAAGTCTATGAATAAGTCTGTCCTAAAAAGTTATGCAAGTTTATATTGATGTTAGTAACACTCGAAGGCCCTAAAAGCTGCAACTTCACATCACTGGTAAATACCAACATCTCTGCATCAGCCAGTAAACCTGGAGGATCACTGGTAAGAACCAACATCTCTGCATCAGCCAGTAAACCAGGAGGATCACTGGTAAATACCAACATCTCTGCATCAGCCAGTAAACCAGGAGGATCACTGGTAAATACCAACATCTCTGCATCAGCCAGTAAACCAGGAGGAACACTGGTAAGAACCAACATCTCTGCATCAGCCAGTAAACCTGGAGGATCACTGGTAAGAACCAACATCTCTGCATCAGCCAGTAAACCAGGAGGATCACTGGTAAATACCAACATCTCTGCATCAGCCAGTAAACCAGGAGGATCACTGGTAAATACCAACATCTCTGCATCAGCCAGTAAACCAGGAGGATCACTGGTAAGAACCAACATCTCTGCATCAGCCAGTAAACCAGGAGGAACACTGGTAAGAACCAACATCTCTGCATCAGCCAGTAAACCTGGAGGATCACTGGTAAAAACCAACATCTCTGCATCAGCCAGTAAACCTGGAGGATCACTGGTAAGAACCAACATCTCTGCATCAGCCAGTAAACCTGGAGGATCACTGGTAAATACCAACATCTCTGCATCAGCCAGTAAACCAGGAGGATCACTGGTAAGAACCAACATCTCTGCATCAGCCAGTAAACCAGGAGGATCACTGGTAAATACCAACATCTCTGCATCAGCCAGTAAACCTGGAGGATCACTGGTAAGAACCAACATCTCTGCATCAGCCAGTAAACCTGGAGGATCACTGGTAAGAACCAACATCTCTGCATCAGCCAGTAAACCTGGAGGATCACTGGTAAGAACCAACATCTCTGCATCAGCCAGTAAACCTGGAGGATCACTGGTAAGAACCAACATCTCTGCATCAGCCAGTAAACCTGGAGGATCACTGGTAAATACCAACATCTCTGCATCAGCCAGTAAACCAGGAGGAACACTGGTAAGAACCAACATCTCTGCATCAGCCAGTAAACCTGGAGGATCACTGGTAAGAACCAACATCTCTCCATCAGCCAGTAAACCTGGAGGATCACTGGTAAATACCAACATCTCTGCATCAGCCAGTAAACCAGGAGGAACACTGGTAAGAACCAACATCTCTGCATCAGCCAGTAAACCTGGAGGATCACTGGTAAATACCAACATCTCTGCATCAGCCAGTAAACCAGGAGGATCACTGGTAAGAACCAACATCTCTGCATCAGCCAGTAAACCTGGAGGATCACTGGTAAGAACCAACATCTCTGCATCAGCCAGTAAACCTGGAGGATCACTGGTAAGAACCAACATCTCTCCATCAGCCAGTAAACCAGGAGGAACACTGGTAAGAACCAACATCTCTCCATCAGCCAGTAAACCTGGAGGATCACTGGTAAATACCAACATCTCTGCATCAGCCAGTAAACCTGGAGGATCACTGGTAAGAACCAACATCTCTGCATCAGCCAGTAAACCAGGAGGAACACTGGTGTATTTCTTCACAAAAAATTGTTCCAATGAATGATGCTGAACAATGATTCATTACATTTATGCTACTGCTGTGTTCTCTTGCTTCACAACAGCATGGCCTGAAGTCCTGGCTGTGAGGAAGAGGAGGAGGAGGAGGATGACAGGAGAAACATGGCCTGTGACGAGGGAAGAGGGCAGGGTGAGAGAAGCCGGAGAACAGGAGGAGAAACTCCCATCTGGCAGGAACAGAGAAGGGCTTTCTGTCCGTTACAATGATAAATGACCTAAACACAGGAGTCCGAGCACTAAGTTTGTCTGTCCGCATCCTCCCTCCACTCTCTGTCTGTCTGGTCAGCATCCTCCCTCCACTCTCTGTCTGTCTGGTCAGCATCCTCGCTCCACTCTCTGTCTGTCTGGTCAGCATCCTCCCTCCACTCTCTGTCTGTCTGGTCAGCATCCTCCCTCCACTCTCTGTCTGTCTGGTCAGCATCCTCCCTCCCTCCACTCTCTGTCTGTCTGGTCAGCATCCTCCCTCCACTCTCTGTCTGTCTGGTCAGCATCCTCCCTCCCTACACTCTCTGTCCGTCTGGTCAGCATCCTCCCTCCACTCTCTGTCTGTCTGGTCAGCATCCTCCCTCCCTCCACTCTCTGTCTGTCTGGTCAGCATCCTCCCTCCCTCCACTCTCTGTCTGTCTGGTCAGCATCCTCCCTCCCTCCACTCTCTGTCTGTCTGGTCAGCATCCTCCCTCCCTCCACTCTCTGTCTGTCTGGTCAGCATCCCCCCTCCACTCTCTGTCTGTCTGGTCAGCATCCCCCCTCCACTCTCTGTCTGTCTGGTCAGCATCCTCCCTCCCTCCACTCTCTGTCTGTCTGGTCAGCATCCTCCCTCCACTCTCTGTCTGTCTGGTCAGCATCCTGCCTCCACTCTCTGTCTGTCTGGTCAGCATCCTCCCTCCCTCCACTCTCTGTCTGTCTGGTCAGCATCCTCCCTCCCTCCACTCTCTGTCTGTCTGGTCAGCATCCTCCCTCCACTCTCCGTCTGTCTAGGTAACATAGGTGGTTGCTATGTTACCATACCCGGTCTGCTAGGTGGTTGCTATGTTACCATACCCGGTCTGCTAGGCGGTTGCTATGTTACCATACCCGGTCTGCTAGGCGGTTGCTATGTTACCATACCCGGTCTGCTGGGTGGTTGCTATGTTACCATACCCGGTCTGCTGGGTGGTTGCTATGTTACCGTACCCGGTCTGCTAGGTGGTTGCTATGTTACCACACCCGGTCTGCTAGGTGGTTGCTATGTTACCACACCCGGTCTGCTAGGTGGTTGCTATGTTACCATACCCGGTCTGTTAGGTGGTTGCTATGTTACCATACCCGGTCTGCTAGGTGGTTGCTATGTTACCACACCCGGTCTGCTAGGTGGTTGCTATGTTACCATACCCGGTCTGCTAGGTGGTTGCTATGTTACCATACCCGGTCTGCTAGGTGGTTGCTATGTTACCATACCCGGTCTGCTAGGTGGTTGCTATGTTACCATACCCGGTCTGCTAGGTGGTTGCTATGTTACCATACCCGGTCTGCTAGGTGGTTGCTATGTTACCATACCCGGTCTGCTAGGTGGTTGCTATGTTACCACACCTGGTCTGCTAAGTGGTTGCTATGTTACCATACCCGGTCTGTTAGGTGGTTGCTATGTTACCATACCAGGTCTGCTAGGTGGTTGCTATGTTACCACACCCGGTCTGCTAGGTGGTTGCTATGTTACCGTACCCGGTCTGCTAGGTGGTTGCTATGTTACCACACCCGGTCTGCTAGGTGGTTGCTATGTTACCATACCCGGTCTGCTAGGTGGTTGCTATGTTACCACACCAGGTCTGCTAGGTGGTTGCTATGTTACCATACCCGGTCTGTTAGGTGGTTGCTATGTTACCATACCCGGTCTGTTAGGTGGTTGCTATGTTACCGTACCCAGTCTGTTAGGTGGTTGCTATGTTACCATACCCAGTCTGCTAGGTGGTTGCTATGTTACCATACCCAGTCTGCTAGGTGGTTGCTATGTTACCATACCCGGTCTGCTAGGTGGTTGCTATGTTACCACACCAGGTCTGCTAGGTGGTTGCTATGTTACCATACCCGGTCTGTTAGGTGGTTGCTATGTTACCATACCCGGTCTGTTAGGTGGTTGCTATGTTACCACACCAGGTCTGCTAGGTGGTTGCTATGTTACCATACCCGGTCTGTTAGGTGGTTGCTATGTTACCATACCCAGTCTGCTAGGTGGTTGCTATGTTACCATACCCAGTCTGCTAGGTGGTTGCTATGTTACCATACCCGGTCTGCTAGGTGGTTGCTATGTTACCATACCCAGTCTGCTAGGTGGTTGCTACTTCAAGTCCCCAGGACATTCACAGTATTAGGGAAGACTGCCTTCTCTTCTTCTGCACCAGAGGCATGGAATAGTCTACAATCCCTGCTTCATCTAGATATGTTAGTGCCACTGAATTAATTTCAAATATTGATGGGAGACTCTGTTACAGAGGAGTGTAAATGCTTGTTTTAGGCTGATCATGTTGTATTGTATTGTTGTATGTTTTAATTGTGTAATGTATTAATTGTTGCTGCCTTCTTGTCCAGGTCTCCCTTGAAAAACAGACTTGGTCTCAATGGGGTTTTCCTGGTTAAATCAAAATGACCTACAGAGAGATGAAGAGTCCCCTAAGCAAGCTGGTCCTGGGGCTCTGTTCACAAACACAAACACACCCCACAGAGCCCCAGGACAGCAACACAATTAGACCAAACCAAATCACGAGAAAACAGAAAGATAATTACTTGACACACTGGAAAGAATCAACCAAAAAACAGAGCAAACTAGAATGCTATTTGGCCCTAAACAGAGAGTACACAGTGGCAGAATACCTGACCACTGTGACTGACCCAAACTTAAGGAAAGCTTTGACTATGTACAGACTCAGTGAGCATAGCCTTGCTATTGAGAAAGGCCGCCGTAGGCAGACCTGGCTCTCAAGAGAAGACAGGCTATGTGCAACACTGCCCACAAAATGAGGTGGAAACTGAGCTGCACTTCCTAACCTCCTGCCAAATGTATGACCATATTAGAGACACATATTTCCCTCAGATTACACAGATACACAAAGAATTAAAAAACAAATCCTATTTTGATAAACTCCCATATCTACTGGGTGAAATACCACAGTGTTCCATCACAGCAGCAAGATGTGTGACTTGTTGCCACAAGAAAAGGTCAACCAGTGAAGAACAAACACCATTGTAAATACAACCCATATTTATGTTTATTTATTTTCCCTTTTGTACTTTAACTATTTGCTCATCGTTAGAACACTGTATAATAATATTGTTTATTATCTACTTTACTTGCTTTGGTAATGTAAAGAAATGTTTTCCATGTAAATAAATTGAAATTGAGAGAAAAAACAGAGAGGCTGTGTGTGTGTGTGTGTGTGTGGTGTGTACCGGTTTGGCTGTGTGTGTGTGTCTGTGGTGTGTGTGGGGTGTGTACCGGTTTGGCTGTGTGTGTGTGTGTGTGTGTGTGTGTGTGTGTGTGTGGTGTGTGTGGGCGAGTGTTTGCAGGGGGTTCATACCGGTCTGGCTGTGTGTGGTGTGTGTGTGTGTGTGTGTGTGTGTGTGTGTGTGTGTGTGTGAGTGTGGTGTGTGAGTGTGTTGCAGGGGGTTCGTACCGGTCTGGCTGTGTGTGTGTGTGT